>NW_024753907.1:0-6469 GCF_018991925.1 Homarus americanus
GTCCAGTGTTATGGTGGTCCAGTGTTATGATGGTCTAGTGTTATGGTAGTATAGTGTTTTGGTGGTCTAGTGTTATGGTGGTCTAGTGTTGTGGTGGTCTAGTGTTGTGGTGGTATAGTGTTATGGATGGTCCAGTGTTATGGTGGTTTAGTGTTGTGGTGGTCCAGTGTTATGGTGGTCCAGTGTTAGTCCAGTGTTATGGTGGTCTATTGTTATGGTGGTCTAGTGTTATGGTGGTCTAGTTTTATGGTGGTCTAGAGTTATGGTACTCAAGTGTTATGGTGGTCTAGTGTTATGGTGGTCTTGTGTTATAGTGGTCTAGTGTTATGGTGATCTAGTTTTATGGTGATCTAGTTTTATGGTGGTCTAGTGTTATGGTAGTCTAGTGTTATAGTGGTCTAGTGTTGTGGTGGTCTAGTGTTATAGTGGTCTAATGTTGTGGTGGTCTAGTGTTGTGGTGGTCTAGTGTTGTGTTGGTCTAGTGTTGTATTAGTCCAGTGTTGTAATGGTCCAGTGTTGTATTAGTCCAGTGTTGTAGTGGTCCAGTGTCGTGGTGGTCTAGTGTTGTGGTGGTCTAGTGTTGTGGTGGTCTAGTGTTGTGGTGGTCTAGTGTTGTGGTGGTCAGTGTCGTTGTGTTCTAGTGTTATGCTGGTCTAGTGTTGTGGTGGTCTAGTGTTGGTGGTCTGGTATTATAGTAGTCAGTGTTGCCCAATGGTCAGTGTTGTGGTGAGTATAGTGTTGTAGTTTGTCTAGTGTTGCTGATGGTCTAGTGTTGTGGTGGTCTAGTGTTGCGGTGGTCTGAGTGATGCGGTGGTCTAGTGTTGTGGTGGTCTAGTGTTGTGGTGGTCTAATGTTGTGGTGGTCTAGTGTTGTGTTGGTCTAGTGTTATGGTGGTCCAGTTCTATGGTGGTCTAATGTTGGGATGGTTTAGTGTTGTAGTAGTCCAGTGTTGTAATTGTCCAGTGTTGTGGTGGTCTACTCTTGTGGTGGTCTAGTGTTGTGGTGGTCTAGTGTTGTAGTGGTCCGGTGCTATGGTGGTATAGTGTTGTGGTGGTATAGTGTTGTGGTGGTCTAGTGTTATGGTGGTCTAGTTTTATGGTGGTCTAGTGTTATGATAGTCTAGTGTCATGGTGGTCTAGTGTTATGGTGGTCTAGTGTTAAGGTGATCTAGTTTTATGGTGATCTACTTTTATGGTGGTCTAGTGTTATGGTAGTCTAGTGTCATGGTGGTCTAGTGTTATGATAGTCTAGTGTCATGGTGGTCTAGTGTTATGGTGGTCTAGTGTTAAGGTGATCTAGTTTTATGGTGATCTACTTTTATGGTGGTCTAGTGTTATGGTAGTCTAGTGTTAAAGTTGTCTCGTGTTGTGGTGGTCTAGTGTTATGGTGGTCTAATGTTGTGGTGGTCTAGTGTTGTGGTGGTCCAGTGTTCTGGTGGTCCAGTTTTGTAGTGGTCCAGTGTTTTGGTGGTCCAGTGTTGTAGTAGTCCAGTGTTGTAATGGTCCAGTGTTCTAATGGTTCAGTGATGTGGTGGTCTAGTGTAATGGTGGTCTTGTGTTATGTTGGTCTAGTATTATGGTGGTCTAGTGTTATTGTGGTCTATTGTTATGGTGATCTAGTGTTATGGTGGTCCGTGTTATGGTGGTCTAGTGTTATGGTGGTCTGGTTTTATGGTGGTCTGGTGTTGCATGGTAGTCTGGTGTTGGTGGTCTAGTGTTGTGGTGGTCTAGTGTTATGGTGGTCTAGTGTTATGGTGATCTAGTTTTATGGTGATCTAGTTTTATGGTGGACTAGTGTTATGGTAGTCTAGTGTTATAGTGGTCTAGTGTTGTGGTGGTCTAGTGTTATGGTGGTATAATGTTGTGGTGGTCTAGTGTTGTGGTCGTCTAGTGTTGTGTTGGTCTAGTGTTGTGGTGGTCCAGTGTCGTGGTGGCCTGGTGTTATGGTGGTCTAGTGTTGTGGTGGTCTAGTGTTGTGGTGGTCTAGTGTTGTAGTAGTCCAGTGTTGTAATGGTCCAGTGTTGTGGTGGTATAGTGTTGTGGTCGTCTAGTGTTGTGATAGTCTAGTGTTGTGGTGGTCTAGTGTTGTGGTGGTCTAGTGTTATGGTGGTCCAGTGCTATGGTGGTCTAATGTTGTGGTGGTCTAGTGTTGTAGTAGTCCAGTGTTGTAATGGTACAGTGTCGTGGTGGTACAGTGTTGTGGTGGTCTAGAGTTGTGGTGGTCTAATGTTGTGGTGGTCTAGAGTTGTGGTGGTCTAGTGAATTAGTGATGTTTTGGGGTCGGTGTTTGTAATGGTCGGTGTTGTAATGGACCGGTGTAATGGTGGTCTTGTGTTGTGTGGTCTGGTGTTATGGTGGTCTGGTTTTATAGCGGTCTAGTAATTGCTGGTAGTCTCTAGTGTTGATGTTCTAAATGTTGCCTTGGTGGTCTGGTGTTGTAGTAGTCCAGTGTTGTGGTAGGTCAGTGTTGTGGTGGTCAGTGTTGTGGTCCAGGGTATGGTGGTCTAGTGTTATGGTGGTCAGTATTGTTGTGGTCCATTGTTGTGGTGGTCTAGTGTTATGGTGGTACAGTGTTATGGTGGTCCAGTGTTGTAGTAGTTCGAGATGTAGCGTGGGTCAGTGTCGTGGTGATCTTGTGTTATGGTGAATACCAGTGTTGTGGTGGTCTGGTGTTGTGGTGGTCTAGTGTTGTAGTAGTCCAGTGGTGTAATGGTCCAGTGTTGTGGTGGTATAGTGTTGTGGTGGTCTAGTATTGTGGTGTTCTAGTCTTACGGTGGTCCAGTGCTATGGTGGTCTAAAGTTGTGGTGGTCCAGTGTAATGCTGGTCTTGTGTTATCGTGGTCTAGTGTTGTGGTGGTCTAGTTTTATGGCGGTCTAGTATTATGGTAGTCTAGTGTTCTTATGTTCTAGTGTTATGGTGGTCTAGTGTTGTAGTAGTCCAGTGTGGTGGTGGTCCAGTGTTGTGGTGGTCCAGTGTTGTAATGGTCCAGTGTTATGGTGGTCTAGTGTTATGGTGGTCCAGTGTTGATGTGGTCCATTGTTGTGGTGGTCCAGAGTTATGGTGGCCCAGTGTTATGGTGGTCCAGTGTTGTAGTAGTCCAGTGTTGTAATGGTCCAGTGTTCTATTGGTCCAGTGTTTTGGTGGTCTAGTGTAATGGTGGTCTATTCTTGTGGTTGCCTAGTGTTGTGGTGGTCCAGTGTTGTGGTGGTCTAGTGTTGTGGTGGTCTAATGTTGTGGAGGCTCTAGTCTTATGGTGGTCCAGTGCTATGGTGGTCTAGTGTTGTGGTAGTCTAATGTTGTGGTGGTCCAGTGTTTTAATGGTCCAGTGTTGTATTAGTCCAGTGTTATATTGGTCCAGTGTTCTAATGGTCCAGTGTTGTGGTTGTCTAGTGTAATGGTGGTCTAGTGTTATGTTGGTCTAATATTATGGTGGTGTAGTGTTATGGTGGTCTAATGTTAGAGTGGTCTTATGTTATGGTGGTCCAGTTTTGTGGTGTTCCATTGTTGTGGTTTTCCAGTGTTATGGTGGTTCAGTGTTATGGTGGTACAGTGTTGTAGTAGTACAGTGTTGTAATGGTCTAGTGTTCTAATGGTCCAGTGTTGTGTTGGTCTAATGTAATGGTCGTCTAGTGTTATGTTGGTCTCGTATTATGGTGGTCTAGTGTTATGGTGGTCAATTATTATGGTGGTCTAGTGTTATGGTGGTCCAGTGTTATGGTGGTCTAGTGTTATGGTGGTCTAGTGTTATGGTGGTCCAGTGTTATGGTGGTCTAGTGTTATGGTGGTCTAGTGTTATGGTGGTCTAGTGTTGTAGTAGTTCAGTGTTGTAATGGTCCCGTGTTGTAATGGTCCAGTGTTGTGGTGGTCTAGTGTAATGGTGGTCTAGTGTTATGTTGGTCTAGTGTTATGCTGATCTAGTGTTGTGGTGGTCTAGTGTTGTGATAGTCTAGTGTTGTGTTGCTATAGTGTTATGGTGGTCCAGTGCTATGGTGGTCTAATGTTGTGGTGGTCTAGTGTTGTAGTAGTGCAGTGTTGTAATGGTCCAGTGTTGTGGTGGTCTAGTGTTGTAATGGTCCAGTGTTATGGTGGTCTTGTGTTATCGTGGTCTAGTGTTATGGTGGTCTAGTTTTATGGCGGTCTAGTGTTATGGTAGTCTACTGTTCTGATGTTCTAGTGTTATGATGGTCTAGTGTTGTAGTGGTCCAGTGTTGTGGTGGTCAGTATTTGTGGTCAGTGTTGTGATGGTCAGTGTTGTAGTCGCCTAGTGTTATGGTGGTCAGTGTTGTGGTGGTCCATTGTTGTGAGTGGTCAGTGTTATGGTGGTTTCGGTGTTATGGTGGTCGGTAGTGTGGTCAGTGTTGTAATGGTCAGTGGTTTCTGTGGCCCAGTGTTTTGGTGGTCTAGTGTAATGGTGGTCTGGTGTTATGTTGAGATTAGTGTTTGTGGTGGTCAAGTGTCGTGGTGGTCTAGTGTTGTGGTGGTCCAGTGTTATGGTGGTCCAGTGCTATGGTGGTCTAATGTTGTGGTGGTCTAGTGTTTTAGTAGTCCAATGTTGTAATGATCCAGTGTTGTGGTGGACTAGTCATGTGGTGGTCTAGTGTTGTGGTGGTCCAGTGTTATGGTGCTACAGTGATGTAATGGTCCAGTGTTATGGTGGTCTATTGTTATGGTGGTCTAGTGTTATGTTGGTCTAGTATTATGGTGGTCTAGTTTTTTGGTGGTCAATTGTTATGGTGGTCTAGTGTTATGGTGGTGCAGTGCTGTGGTGGTCTAGTGTTGTAGTGGTCTAGTGTTGTGGTGGTCTAGTGTTGTGGTGGTCTAGTGTTGTGGTGGTCTAGTGTTGTGGTGGTGCAGTGCTGTGGTGGTCTAGTGTTGTGGTGGTCTAGTGATGTTTTGGTCCAGTGTTGTAATAGTCCAGTGTTGTAATGGTACAGTGTTATGGTGGTCTTGTGTTATTGTGGTCTAGTGTTATGGTGGTCTAGTTTTATGGCGGTCTAGTGTTATGGTAGTCTAGTGTTCTGATGTTCTAGTGTTATGATGGTCTAGTGTTGTAGTAGTCCAGTGTTGTGGTGGTCCTGTGTTGTGGTGGTCCTGTGTTGTAGTGGTCCAGTTTTGTGGTCGTCTAGTGTTATGGTGGTCCAGTGTTGTGGTGGTCCATTGTTGTGGTGGTGCAGTGTTATGGTGGTCCAGTTTTATGGTGGTCCAGTGACGTAGTAGTCCAGTGTTGTAATGGCCCAGTGTTCTAATGGTCCAGTGTTTTGGTGGTCTAGTGCAATGGTGGTCTAATGTTATGTTGGTCTAGTGTTGTGGTGGTCAAGTGTCGTGGTGGTCTAGTGTTATGGTGGTCTAGTGTTGTGGTGGTCTAGTGTTGTGATAGTCTAGTGTTGTGGTGGTCTAGTGTTGCGGTGGTCTATTGATGCGGTGGTCTAGTGTTTAGGTGGTCTAGTGTTGAAGTGGTCTAATGTTGTGGTGGTCTAGTGTTGTGTTGGTCTAGTGTTATGGTCTAATGTTGTGGTGGTCTAGTGTTGTAGTAGTCCAGTGTTGTAATGGTCCAGTGTTATGGTGGTCTAGTGTTGTTGTAGTCTAGTTTTGTGGAGGTCTAGTCTTATGGTGGTCCAGTGCTATGGGTGGTCTAATTTTGTGGTGGTCAAGTGTCATGGTTGTCCAGTGTTGTAGTAGTCCAGTGTTGTAATGATCCAGTGTTGTGGTGGTGGGGTGCTATGGTGGTCTAGTATTATGGTTGTCAAGTGTTATGGTGGTCTAGTGCTATGGTGGTCTAGTATTATGGTGGTCTAGTGTTGTTTTGGTCCAGTGTTGTAATTGTCCAGTGTTGTAATGGTCCAGTGTTATGGTGGTCTAGTGTTATGGTGGTCTAGTGTTATGGTGGTTTAATTTTATGGTGGTCTAGTGTTATGGTGGTCTAGTGTTGTTTTGGTCCAGTGATGTAATAGTCCAGTGTTGTAATGGTCCAGTGTTATGGTGGTCTAGTGTTCTAATGGTCTAGTGTTATGGTAGTCTAGTGTTCTGATGTTCTAGTGTTGTGGTGGTGCAGTGCTGTGGTGGTCCAGTGTTATGATTTTCTAGTGTTATGGTGGGCCAGTTTTGGGGTGGTCCATTGTTGTGGTGGTCCAGTCTTATGGTGGTACAGTGTTACGGTGGTCAAGTGTTATGGTAGTCTAGTGTTCTGATGTTCTAGTGTTATGGTGGTCTGGTGTTGCAGTAGTCCACTGTTGTGGTGGTGCAGTGTTGTGGTAGTCCAGTGTTGTAGTGGTCCAGTGTTGTGGTGGTCTAGTGTAATGGTGGTCTAGTGTTATGGTGGACTAGTGCTATGGTGGTCTAGTATTATGGTGGTCTAGTGTTATGGTGGTCTAGTGCTATGGTGGTCTAGTATTATGGTGGTCTAGTGTTGTTTTGGTCCAGTGTTGTAGTTGTGCAGTGTTGTAATGGTCCAGTGTTGTGGTGGTCTAGT
>NW_024753908.1:0-11478 GCF_018991925.1 Homarus americanus
CCAGATTCACAACATTCTTCAAAATAGGTTAAAAGTGACGTCATGTGAATGTTAAAGCTGAATTAAAAAAAATAATAAAGTAAATTTCTATGATTATGATTTCACTTAAAAAAAGGATAAAATCAATAATATGAAAGATAAACAAAAGGTTAATTTGGTATTTCAAGTTTCAGTGTGAGTCTCAGCAGTCTTTCTCCTGTACTGAACAAATTTCCTGAAACCGATCGTGAAACTCTTAATTGTATATTTACGCCAGTGAGCGAGTTTGCCGCTGTGTTCTCCAAGACGAAATTTTTCGTAAACACCGAAAACAACATAAATTAAAAGCAATTATAATAATATATTTTCCTTAATAAAAAAAAAAAATTTCTTCTGTACACTCGCTTTAAAACGTATCTATTTTTTTTTGTTAGGCAATATAACACAAGGGACGAAATATTTTGACATCCCTACCGAGACAACAGGAGACGCAGTGTTCATTTTGAAATTGATCAGATCTCTCCGTAAAGTTACTTTTTGGAGTGTGTTTACTTATTTAAAAAGTGAGTTTATAATATTTGTGAACCTTTTTGTATACTCACACCCTCGAGGGATAAAATATAATACCACAACTTTTCCCACAAGATCAACAACAGTAATGATCCTGAGAAATGTGCTAATTGATATAATTATTTTCAGTATAATTAAGTGTAGACGATAATAAAGATAAGATAATTAAACGCTGGTAAAGAGAGAGAGAGAGAGAGAGAGAGAGAGAGAGAGAGAGAGAGAGAGAGAGAACGTAGATAAATGTGAACGTAGGAAATATAATGTTTTATTTTGAGTCCTGTATATATTAGGGGAGATAACGTGTGTAAATATAACCAGTGACTAAGATAGGAAGAGAATAAGGACAGGTAAGAATGATAACACCACAGCAGCAAGAGCGAGTTATTGTTGTTTAAAGTGGAAGGTGTGAAGGTAGCTGTTGGGGAGCTGTTATAATGGAGAGAGGGGGAAGGGTTAGAGTCAGGTAGGTCAGGTAAGGTTAGGTCTGGTTATTATTATTATTATTATTATTATTATTATTATTATTATTATTATTATTATTATTATTATTATTACTTGGGTATCAAGATATTAGACTGTGATAATATCCCAGAGTTGTGAAGGTGGAGGTAGCAGCCTATCGTCTCCTCTGTCCACGTCTTCTGTTTTTAAGAGTCTCACCTCCAGCACTCTCCCGGCGTTAATTTGTCACTCACAGTAATCCCTTGTTAAACCAGATTTCACTAAGCCGGAAATCCTTATAAATTGGACCCAATTTAGCCAGAAGAGATCCCCACAATTCTCGAGAACCTTCAACACAAGGAACTAATTCATTTTGCCAAAGTAATATATACAACATCTGAATGTACCATTATGTTTAGGACTTGGTGCTGGCTGGGGCCTATGATGGCTTGGGACCCCTTCGTCCCTAAAGAATTCTAAGTGATGCATTGAAATTCTGGGTCAATCTTCATTTTCGTTTGAAATTTGATCTGTATTAGGCCATGGGACCAAATAGACCCCTATTCCGAGTAGGCCCTTATACTTTAGGTTTTTCTTCTGACTGTTGCATATTATAAATACAGAAAATTGTGCCAGAATTAAGATTGTTCACTTAAACTGACAGTCCACCAGTGTACCGTAAGACAGAGTTCACTGTACCCCGGGCTCCGGAAAACCTGGAAATTCGAAGAAAAAAAACCACACTGCCATCCCTCTTTACCCGGAGTCTGCTGTACCACCAAGGAGGGACTCACTCTCCACACAGCCTCATGTTTCATCATCTTTATATTGTAGCGGGAGAGTTTGTTCATATGTATTTAATTCTTGTTTTTACTGTGATAATTATTCCATTCTCTAATACAAGCAATGTATTTTACTTATGTCCCCAATCAAGTTTTGTTTTCATTAATTTATGAAGGAAGTTAATTATTCGTTACACTACTTGCCTTCTCTCAGTTCCTCCTCTCACACACACACACACACACACTCATTCCACCTCCACCTGGCCTTACCACTCCACCACCCACACATTTGACACACACACACACTCCACCACCCACCTACCTCCACCCACTCCACCCACACCTTACCACCCACTCCACACACACACACACACACACACACACACACACACACTGTAAAATAGATGACTGGGACTGCTTGAGAGAGCTTTACTCACTCCATCTAGATTCTAGATCGTCAGCGTCGAGTCATCTCCTTTTCCTGACACTTCACAACTATTAATTTCTGACTGGAAGTCCTTATCCCCCACACTGAACTTAGAGAGAAATAGAAAAACAATCCTTGTCCTGCTGCAAGATATCTGCCCAAAGATCAACTGAAACAAACATGACAATTATTATATCTTCTAATACTAACATCTATGTGCTGAGTCACCATGCCTCTATATGCTGAGTCACCATGCCTCTATAAGTGTGCTGAGTCACCATGTTCTATGTGCTGAGTCACCATGCCTCTATATGCTGAGTCACCATGCCTCTATGTGCGTCACCATGCCTCATATACTACCAAAAAGGAACAAATCGTTCCTTCACTCCCGAACACAATCCAATTATTATGAATCCACAAATGGCAGAATATCTTAGTCATTATCTAAATCATTTCGCAACAACTTCTCATTATACCCCAACTATAACCCCTCATAACCGTCCTCATAATACATATTTACAACTGCCATCACAGCCCAAGAGAAAGCCAATGTTTTAGGTTCCATATACAGTACACTAATACAAATTAACACTCGGGTTTTGGTACGTACACAGGATTATTCTTATGTCACGTAACTTTCGATATGTAATACTCGTTTACTGTTGTCTGTTCTTTTCCTCGTTTCTGTTCTTTTCGCCGTTTTTTGTTCTTTCCAGCGTAGACTCAAACAAATCCCCATAATCTGTTGGTATTATTACCTAACCTCAACAATGGTCACCAGAACTTGTTATTCTCTCTATACGTTGTACCTCTGTTTATACTTTTCTCATTGTTCTTTCGTCCTAATTATAAATTTTTTTGTTTTTTGCAGTTTCTTGTTATGGTTAATGATCTAATGAAATTCTGTCTATCAGCATCAGTCATTTTAATAACAGTCGCAGTACTCATATAATTGTCTTTATTGTACAAGTTTAGTTTAGTCCAACTGTTATCATTCATCTGTCTCATTCTTCGTTTTTATATGTGTGGCAAACTCTCACCTCTTTTTGTGAAGTAAAGTCATGATTCATCTAATTTCTTATTCCTGGTTCAGTAAGTCTAGTTGAGTCATGTGTTTCTGGTCTTAGTATTACCATGTTTACTTCCCCAAGTCCATCATAGTTATAAACAAAATAATAAATGCTTTACGGCATCAAGACGCATTACTTCCTTTCATCTCTCCTCTTTAGTACAAAGTATTTATTATCAAAAACTTAGTTCTCTCTATTTTTGTTGTTATCTGATATTATTTATTTTTATTGTTTTTCTCTCTCCTTCTCCCTACACCATCTCCATATCCTCCATGTGTGTAACTCGTAACATCTACATAATTCTTCATAAAACCAACAGTTTTCGTTTCTTAACCCAAGTCAACTTTTGTATGTAACTGTGTTAATTGTAGTTGTGTGGTGGTGGGTTGATGGTACCTCGCCTGGGTCTGTGTGGTGGTGGGTTGATGGTACCTCGCCTGGGTCTGTGTGGTGGTGGTGGGTTGATGGTACCTCGCCTGGGTCTGTGTGGTGGTGGGTTGATGGTACCTCGCCTGGGTCTGTGTGGTGGTGGGTTGATGGTACCTCGCCTGGTCTGTGTGGTGGGGTTGATGGTACCTCGTCTGTGTGGTAGTGGGTTGATGGTACCTCATACCTGGGTCTGTAATGGTGGTGGGGTTGATGGTATCTCGCCTGGAGTGTGTGTGGTGGTGGGTTGATGGTACCTCGCCTGGAGTCTGTGTGGTGGTGGGTTGATGGTACCTCGCCTGGGTCTGTGTGGTGGTGGGTTGATGGTACCTCGCCTGGGTCTGTGTGGTGGTGGGTTGATGGTACCTCGCCTGGGTCTGTGTGGTAGTGGGTTGATGGTACCTCGCCTGGGTCTGTGTGGTGGTGGGTTGATGGGTCTGTATGGTGGTGGGTTGATGGTACCTCGCCTGGGTCTGTGTGGTGGTGGTTGATGGTACCTCGCCTGGTCTGTGTGGTGGTGGGTTGATGGTACCTCGCCTGGGTCTGTGGTGGTTGATGGTACCTCGCCTGGGTCTGTGTGGTATGGGTTGATGGTACCTCGCCTGGGTCTGTGTGTTGGTGGGTTGATGGTACCTCGCCTGGGTCTGTGTGGTGGTGGGTTGATGGTACCTCGCCTGGGTCTGTGTGGTGGTGGGTTGATGGTACCTCGCCTGGGTCTGTGTGGTGGTGGGTTCACTACCAGCCAGGAGGCAATGTGAGCCACCTCAGTGTTACCAATGTCTCGCAGTGTTACCAACATGTACCACTGTTACAAACATCCATTCATGTTTATCAGCTTCCCGCAGTGTTACCAACATCCTGAAGTGTTATCAATATTTCCGTAAATGTTACCAACATCCTATCACAACACCCGCGGGGCGGCTTTAGAGTCCATTATTATTTCCGTTATAAAAATCTCTTAAAATTTGGAACTGACTTTTTCTATAACAATCGGTGTTGTACCATAACCCCGAACACCTGGCGTCTTGTAGTACAGTATACTGGAGGTGATAACGGGGGTCGGTGAGGGCCTAGAGATATGGACCCTACAGCGCCACATTTAGGCAATACGAGAAGCTCCAGAGCTGTACTTGTTCCAGCGCCTCAGAAGGGTGATCCAGAAAGGGAATGTTTCCTGAATATTGTGATCTCGTCCTTCTCCTGAGGAGCTCCAGAGGAGTCTTCGGAATGTGTTGTGTGTGTGTGATTTCTTATTCAGGAACTGTAAAATTCTGAGAACTTTCTGAAAGGGAGGAGGAAAATATTGGATCATAGAAACGTTGACTCATCAGGTTACGTCCGTCCGCCTTACTAGATAATCCTATCCGGATCTGTTTATAAAGATGGTAGTTATTAGGTGAAAACGAGATCGAGCGACATGTCGAGTGGATTTGAGAGGTGGTAAAATAATGCAGAGTTGAATTAAGAGTAATACCGGATTGAGTTACGAGTTAAAGAAATGAAGAAGAGGGGTGGGCGAAGACACAGAGAAACACCAATATTATGGGAAGGAAAGAAGTGGTCAATCCATCAAGGAGTGGAAGGACCCTAAAGCTAAATGAAGACGAGAGTTGAGAATGAGAGAGGAACACCAGCTGAGACAAGGCTGGTGATCAGTTTCGTGTCACACCCTATCAAAGGCTTTAGACACATCAACATCCACAATATAAAATCCCCAAAAGAAGTAAGAAAGTCACCAATGGATTTTCCTGGGCGTAAACCATATTGGTGACCAGAGAGACTACCGAGAGACTCAATATCCTCCCGGAAATGAATTGAGGAAAGATTTGAAGATTTTAGAGAGAAAGTGAAGAGGCAGAGGACGATAGAAAAGGATTATTAATGATGACACTTTCTCGGGATGACCTGACTCAATACTTGTCTTCAGGAAGGAGGTAGATATTTAGACAAGACGACACAGGTGAATGGTTACTGGCACCAGGTGTGAGGAACGCTCCTTCATAACACAGAGAGAGTTGCCATAATATTGTTGCATTCTTTACTGTAAAGTCTCATAAAACTGTTATTAACAGTATCGGGTTAAAGCTCAAAAGTCTGTGGTAGATTAACAAAACAGAATACAGAGAGAAGTTGTTGCCTCTGAGTTAGTAAGGTTAGCAGTGTTAGGATTTCAGTTGTCATTAGAGAGCCAAGTTTTGACCCCCTCTCGTAATATATAAAGGCATACGAGTATATGGAAGTTTGATTGGTCTTATCCCTTTGTTTATAGACCTAATAAATATATTAAGTGATCAGGTGGTCAGCGGAGTGATTATTGTTTATGGGTGAATAATTCTCTGGCTACAGCTACTAACTATAGTCAATTGTAATAAAGCTTGTTACCATTTTATACAAACGGCAGAGTATAAACCGGACAAGCTGTGGGAGAAGTGTAGTGAACAGTATTAAGCGAATAATGAAGCTTTCATTTTATTTTTATCTTTTTTTTGTATTTGGGAGGCTATTAAAGTAGTCAGGTGAACACAAAACGTAGATGGAAGCAGATTAACATATTAAGCGATCTGTTATACTGAACAGATTGTTGGCCGGTATAGTAGTACTGTGCTACCTATCAGCTTACTAGCCGGTCGGGCGGTTGGTCTATCCAGTGTTAGTAGAGGAGAATGCCGGAGGGCGGGTAACCTTTGATGTTTGGCAGTGAGGTTCACACTGGATAACACCCTGCTCACGTGTGTAAGGACCAAGCGGGATTCGAATCGTTGATATATTTGTGAGAGATCTGCTCATTACTGGACATTACGATGGATTAAAAAAAACCTCCCTCGGGATATATTTGTGATTGGATGTCCCTAACACTGTAAGGTCTGTTTGGCTTCCTGGCTGCACGTGAATCCCATAAGTTTCTGTACTTTTTTGTCGAGACAGACAAGTTAATGTGAACCGACTGCGGACTACGGCTGGAATCACCACATTTACATGAAAAGTGGTTTCTGGAATGAAGGGAAATGAACGAGAAAGCAAATGGAAATTTGATATTGTTAGTTTTCTGAAGAGGTAGTTATGAATTATTGACTATGCATGACAGAATGAGAGAGAGGAGAGAGAGAGAGTGTATTATCAGTCACTAGTACCGTATTACAGTTAATGTCAGTGTGTACCATGATGAAGGCAAGTTTAGTAGAGCCATAAAGTAAGAGCGACGTAAAGTTTATTACACACACACACACACACACACACACACACACACACACACACACACACTGAGGAATAAAACAATGGTGCAGTACAGAATACAGAAGAGTTAGTGAGGAAGGACACGACTCATCCCAGCTGGAAGATTTACAAGTTTACATTAAGGTCGTGGTAGAAGACCAAGGTTGTTCAGTGAGTGGAAATAAATGTTAACAATGAAGGGTAGTAGAGGACTGTTGGGTGAATGAGTATTGTTACACCGATATTTTCTACCTCTGATTAGTCTCGTATTTCAGTATTTGTGTTTAGGCGTTAATGATACTAAGAACCAGAACGATTTGTCTGAATATTACGTTAATCTTTAGTATTGGTGTAATAAATGTTATCGTGGTAATAGAACAAGATGAACTACAGATAACAAGGTGTGTGGAGTACAGAGACAAGATCACCAGTAGTGTGTGTAAGGAAGTCAACCTGACGGACAAACTCGTCACTCTTATATTGCACAAAGAATAATCAGGTGAACACGTGTATATGTGATGCTACTCTTCTGACTCACTGCATCAAGGTTACTGTTATTTATTTATTTTTTGCATGTTCACTTAATTTTGGCCAAGGACATCCCTACCCCCTCTTCCAGAGAGGGAGAGAGAGAGCGTGATTGAGTGTCTGTTTATATTTATTTCGTCCAAAACAAACCTGGACAACGCCGGGTACCCCACCTAGTTTATAACATGATTTCCTACATGCACATGGATATGAATATGTTATCACATCTACAAGTCATACAATTATTTTATTTAAAGGAAAATACGTTGTCCCAGGCAGGTCTCCGTAGTCAGGCGGGTTGAAACATTTACGAAAATAGTTTAAAAGGTGTTTTTGTTTTGTTAATTGAACGCTGTGTAGTCCTCTTATGCTATAGAGAAAACATCTAACAGTCTAAATTATAAGAGAGAAGTTATGGAAAAACCGAGTATAAATCTGGTAACTTAGTTAACAGTGAGAGGAATATAACATGATGCAGAGAACTGAGAGGTAATATTTAGTGATATATGATGTACTGTATGTCACGGCTGAGAGAGATTCTATAATAATAATGATATAATAGTTGCGTTGTGTTGCCTACTACAAGGAAAGGGTTCCAAGATTCAGTCCTCGTTACACAATTATTATATTAAACTTTATCGAAGTTCTTGATGGAGTTCACTCATATAAGATTTACAATAAGAATCAAGGAAATGAGGAAAAGGTTACATATATCAAGAGTAAACAAACCTGGATCATTTATTTCTTCGATTTAACACGAGATTCACAGTTAGTAATAATTCACTTACACTGTTCTTCCCAGTCACACTACAGTTAAGTACAACAATGATAAAATAATTTACCTTGTGGGGATCTTTCCAGTTATTTCCATTGTGAGAAGCATTTGCCAATGTGTCGATGAAAACTTTTGGAAGACCATTTGCCATCAGTGTCCTGCTCAGTGGGGTGTATAGTTCCTTGTGTAAGTTGGAGTAACTAAAAGCAGGTATGAGATGCCCGAGTTACCCAAGTCTTTTGTATTGTATAGGAATATCTGAAGTTAAGTCAATAGTGAGGCCTGTGTTGTGTGTACGTTGGTTCTCTGTAAATGGAAGTAGTGACGGTATTGTTTGATCTTTCTATCTTGATGTCTAGAATGGAAGTTTGTTATTGCTCACACTCAGAGGTGAACTGTGTAGCCTATTGTGGTGTGTGGAATACAAGTAGTCTTAAGAACATTGGCTGTGTTGAGCCGACTTATAGCTTCAAAATGTCATCCACGTATCCTTAATACAGGGTGTTTCAGAAATACGTTTCATAGTTCTGGGGATGTATTCCTGAGACATACTGAGACATACATAAGGATAAATGACTTCATGATCATAGGTTCGGAGTTATAACTTATAACCTGACAGTTGGGGTTGTAGTGTGATGAAATCGTCGGAGTATAAACGAAATATCCAGTGTTGCTATTACAAGTTATTTAAAATCATACGCAACCTGATATGAATTTTACAGTAAATGTTAAAAGTTTCGGCCCTCTACCTGAATGTAGACTTCAGCCCGTTGCTAAAGTGACTCGTGCATGTTGGAAGACTCCAGGGGTGTTGCTAATGGTTGTGGCTCTGTCTTGCACTTGGTGCCACAATTCCTCATGAGTCGGGACCTTTGTAGCATACTCTTTGATCTTAACGTTACCCCACAGATAGACGCCAAGGGAATTTAGGTCAGGTGATCGAGTTGGCTATGGAACAGGGCCGCCACGCGCTATCCACCTGCCAGGATACCCAACATTTTGAAGTTCCGTTGTTACTCGAGCAAAATGAGCTGGGATACCATCCTGCATGTACCACAGTTGTTGACGTATCCTGAAGGGCACCTCCTCAAGCATCACTAACAGAGTGTTCCCAAGAAAATGTGTTCTTGTTCTGCCTGTCAGTCACTGGGGCAGCAGATATGGACCAAACATTGATTGAGAATCGTACCTAATAAGATTTATGTGTCACTACATGTGGACTATCAACAGACCCACTCGGCGTTATCACGTACTTTAAACAGGGCTTGATATTTTGTCCTCCCCTACCCGATTTGGTGGTGTAATAACTCCGACACTATGGTCAGGGAGTCATTTATCCTTGTATATGTCTCAGGAATACACCCCCCCCCCTCCAATTATGAAACGTCTTTCTGAAACACCCTGTTGATTAGAGGTTTAAATGCAAGTGGTCTTTTTGTAACCATGTAGTTCCCGGGAAAGACAGGAATGGGTTGGTAAGTGAGGGCCCTTGGAGGGACCCATGACTCGTGCCCACTCGACCATCACCAAAACATCTCCGAGTGTGGGTCCTAGGGGGCGACCCATGGCTACACGCCCACTCAACCATCACCAAAACATCTCCGAGTGTGGGTGTTAGGAGGTGCCCCATGGCTACACGCCCACTCAACCATCACCAAAACATCTCGGAGGAAAGACGTTCACCCACAACTTGTGGTGCTCCTCCTGACTCCTGCTGTAGGTCCCTCTGACAAGTAATCAAAAGTTGGTCAATTTTTCACAACTACAAGACAGCGGCCAGTGAACACCTAGTCCTCCCCACACCTGCTGATGGCCACTCCCACACCTGCTGATGTATCTGGATGGCCACTCCCACACCTGCTGATGTATCTTGATGGCCACTCCCACACCTGCTGATGTATCTGGATGGCCACTCCCACACCTACTGATGTATCTTGATGGCCACTCCCACACCTGCTGACGTATCTTGATGGCCACCTCCACACCTGCTGATGTGTCTTGATGGCCACTCCCACACCCAAGCTCAGTACCAGAACATTGAGGCGACGCTTACGTCTTATAGACTAATGAGGAGATAGAGAGAATGACTGACATAACTGATATAAGATGACCGATACAATGTAGCAGTCGTCGGAATCAATCACACGTAAACGTAAGCTACAACAACTGTCGGTGGATGATCCTGGCGGGGACACTTACATTACATATGAGAAGAAAATATAGAAAAAATAAAAAAATACTACTCTTGATGTTCGGGTATCGAAGAAAGAAAATATTGTCTTCTATAAATAACTACTCTAGAATAAATAGTTTAGGTACACACGGGATCTAAAGTATTACTAAAATAAGTGTGTTAGGTGTGTAAGGGATTTAAGGTATTACCATATTTTTTCCCCCGTCTTCATTCTGATCAATAATTTATGCAATTCACCTTTAAAATACATATCATAAATTTAAGCAAAATAATTTATTCCAAAACTATTCTACATTTTTCTATATATATTATAGAAAAAAACAATCATTATTTCCGGTTCAGATTCTTGGCTTCTTGACGTTGTGATATAAGATAAACCTGCAGCATTATTCAGCAGTATATATCTGTACAAATAATGTGAATTAACGGGACTGTCTTAAGATAATCCTCCACCAAAATTAGCTCTGTTTCCCTGGCACCCCAATTATGGCTTAATCTTGCCTTAGGTAATCTGTCGGTAAGTTGGAAACCCCTCCTGGTCTCTCTCTCTCTCTCTCTCTCTCTCTCTCTCTCTCTCTCTCTCTCCTGACATACTTCGCTCACTTAATTCTGATATAAGTTTCCTAGACTGGAGAAGAATAATGACTGGGAGAGTTTACTCAATATGAGCTAAAATGCGGCACGATTTCTTTATATACGAGTAGAAGTCCTTTGGTGAGGAAAGACACAGAGTTGCCACTATCCTCATTTAAATTCCTAACCTGGGAGGAACCTGTACAGAGACCGTAAATGGTTATCGGGCGTTCCTGTGGGTCAGCGTCACCTAAATTCTAACCACGTTGTCTGCCGTGCTTGTGGTCCAGCAGGGGAACTGCCAAGTACTGTCACAACTACACCAAGGCTCCGGCATTAAACAACCGTCCGGAAGGATTAAGACTGAGCGGACTAAACTCAGAATAGGAAGGAACCTGGAATGTGAGGACGTCGTGGGAAGGTGGGAAGTACACAAACGTTTACGGGACAATTCCTCGAGTCTTCCATCGAGTTCCTGGTGTACTTCATCATGCCAGTTG
>NW_024753909.1:0-12251 GCF_018991925.1 Homarus americanus
TACATCATCCACAGAACAACTGTGGATAATATGAATCAAATATAAACACAGTACTCTGGTACTAAGGGACTCCACCACCACTACCCAATAATGGCTCAGTACAAGTTATGAAGGTGTTATTTGACTGTGCTGGCTGGCCAAATATCCAAAGGGTATTTGACCGTTAGCTGCAGAGATTGTCTATGATTTTAATGGGATTGTGGACAGGATGGCTGTGGGCATTATTACACTAGTCATTAATGCTTAATCATTATCTCCCTTGTGATACTCCAAGATGTCCCACTTCTCTTATGGACATATAATTGGGTTAGGTTAGATAAACATTTTTTAGTCTATACCTAAACTGTATCATAACTGTTAAACGTTGAGCTGTTGGTTAATTTAATCATGTTCTATCTTCCTTTACGTGTTCCTATCTCTACTATGTTACAATAGTTTAAAGTTATCAATAAAATAATATGTAGTATATTCTGGGGCCACAAGAACCTTAGAACCTTCAAGATATTATATTATATTTATAATTTGTTAGTCAAATTGATACAGTAAAACCATTGCTAAATATATTGAATAATAATTATTGGCATACAATAATATGATATATAAGTGAGGGTAAAATAGTGCTATAAGCCCTGCCTACCTGTTGCTCCTGCCAGCAGACCAACACACAGCAAGTCTCTCACAACTATTATAAGTCTCTCTCTCTCTCTCACACCACCATAATCCCTGCACACTTATCATTCATACTAAAACACAAATGAGTCCTCACAACACAATATTACACCAATACAAACCAATTTTCTTCACAATATTTTTCTCCGCTTTGTTTACATGGAGGAGGCCATGACACACGGCTCCCTCTCACCCTCTATAAAAGGAACACCTTTTACATTAAATTTAGTTTTTAAATAATCTAACAATTATAAAAATATTCTATAATATTATTAATTATCTTAAATTGTGTAAATTTTGTCACTGTGTGTACTTTGGCAATAATGCCTTGATAAATTTATATAAGGCCTCCCTCCAGCAGGGACCATTCCCACACTCCCTTAATAAAAAACGCACTTTGAAATTTGTTTCTTCCATCTATCTTGCATTCTTTCCTTGTGGTTTTGATGAGAGGAAGAAGAGGAATAAAAAGGATTGTGCTTTAATAAGAGGAAGGTTTTAGGGGTAACTATTATATTTGATCACAGAAAACGTTCCTGGGGTAACTATTATATTTGATCAGTGAACTTGGAGAAAAACGCAAGCGTTAAGTCGCAGCCAATATAATAATTATTGACCTCATAGATCAATTTTATGATTTTCCTATTAAACTAGGTTATATATTCACAGTCTTGGTCTGTCCTTCACTGTCGACAAGAGTATTGAAGTAGTTAGGTTGGTTGGTGATATAGAGATGAACCATTAGCCGACCCCACGAATTCCCCAGTGTGTGCCTCGTGGTCTGGGTCAACCAGCGCCGCCATACATCACGGAGCGGGGGTCAACTACTAAGCCACGCCAACCCCCGCTATTTAAAACCTGACCTCGTGGTCATCTCTCTCTTAATACCTCCACCAACCAGCCAGTAACACCTTCTCCTCCTCCGCCTGGCTGGTGGTCCTCGCTCCGGCCGGCGAGCATGGCGACCCACAGGCTGGTCCTCCTCTGAGCATCCTCACCAACCAGCTCTCTCTACCCAACGCTTGTAACCATGCTGCCTTCCCAGCACCAAGCTGCATTGTACATCCAATACAACATGTATACAGAGAGCACATTGTGAGTTTCCTTTCTCCATTCCATCCTGAGTGTGAACCAAACATCTCATACCCCACAGGGCTTTTTATGTTAGGGGAGTCCCTCCATGATCCTTGTGTCACTAGAAGGATGATCCCCATCTTTTTTTTCTAGTTTTTATTGTGGGTTTTTATTATAGTTTTGGTAATATTGGATATTTTTGTTATTTCTCAATATATTTCTATTTTGGTTTATTTATTTTGTTTAATTTGTATTTGCTAATTACTAGTTAAAAATAAATAAAAATTTACCAAGTGTTCACTCAATTATTTAAATAAATGTATAAGCATTTAATATTTAAGAGAGTGTCACTTTGGTAAGGGAAACTATGTCAAGTCCTGTAAGTGTATTTTACTCTCTCCTCTTGGTCACAGATCGTCTTCTTACTTCACACTCTAGTGCCTTATATTTCCTCTTGAATTATTCTAAAGGTATAAACTATATTTACTGTGTTATTACCGTACATATGGTGGTCCTGTACATCAGTTGTAACATTAATGAGGGACATCTGTACTGTACTGTACTATACTGCACTGTACATCATATGTAACATTAACGAAGGACATCTGTACTGTACAGTTCTGTACTGAACTGTACTATATATATATATATATATATATATATATATATATATATATATATATATATATATATATATATATATATATATATATATATATATATATATATATATATAATATATATATACTGTATATATATATAAGAACATAAGGAGTCTGCAATAGGCCGGTTGGCCTATGCATGGCAGCTCCTGTCGAGTTACTACCACTCTCTATCCTCCATGAATCTATCTAGTCTCCTTTTAAAACTTTCCAGCGTTCCAGCACTTACAACAAAGTTGCTAAGCTTGTTCCACTCGTCCACCACCCTATTTGTGAACCAGTTCCTTCCTATCTCCCTCCTAAACCTAAACTTATCCAACTTAAATCTGTTGCTTCGAGTCCTATCCTGCTCGGATATTATAAGAACTTTATCTATATCCCTTTTATTGATTCCTTTCACCCACCTCAGCCCCTCCTCCCCGTCTCCTCTTGTTCCTACCTCAGTCCCTCCCTCTGCCCCCAGCCCCCAGTCTCCTCTTGTTCCTGTCTCAGCCCCTCCAGTCTCCCCTTTGTTCCTGTCTCCGCCCCCCTATTCTCCTCCAACCTCAGCCCACCCCCCCGTCTCCTTGTTCCTACCTCAGTCCCTCCCCTGTCTCAGCCCCCAGTCTCCTTGTTCCTGTCTCAACCCTCCTGTCACCTTGTTTTATTGTTCCATCAGTTTTTTACAGCAAGATTTACTTCTCTCAAGGCCAACATTTCATCATCATGTTATAAATAATTCATTCTGTATCGTTGGTGTATCCTTGTTTGTGTGTGTGTCCAAGATGTTGATCCAGCACATTACCTGTTGGTCCTCACACCTGTTCCCTCAGGTGTTCAGTACCGTATACTCTACCTCAAGTGTTCTTGATTTTATTCACCAATCTATATATACTGTATTCTACAGGTCCCGTACCACTAAATTACAAGATGTTGTAGCCACTTGAGTAAGGTTAGAAGGAAGTACCTCCCGCAGGATGCCCCAGACAGAAGTGACTTATGGCCAGACACTCCAACATTAATTCTCAGACTGAGAAAAATAGAACCTTTTAGAAATAGGTTCAAGCACACTCTGTGCAATGGCACAGCACTCTACCTCTGAAAGCTGTGTACTATGTTGTACCCACATTTTGAGGCCATGTGCACTAGATATTAGGAGATATTCTGAGGTCAATAGTAATTACTTTTTACTATACAAAAATGCCCCTGATAAATGAACTGCAAGTTATTAAAAGATACTGTACTTTAGTACCAGGGCAACTAACTTTTGGACATTCATAATAACTACACTGTACTATACAGATGAAGTGGACAATAATATGCTGTGTACAGTACATCACTGTAACAGAAGCTGTGTTAATAGGGTGTACTACTAGTATTTGCATCTTCTGGAAGACTAAGTTTTTCTCTCTGTATTTTAGTGCCCCGGGTGACCCACTTGAGCTTGTTCTACACACATTATACAGTATTTCAATTCACTTAATTTCAGAATAATTCACCATTTTAGTGTAAGGGTTAAAAAAAACATTCATGGAAATTCTTTCTTCATCTTCAAATTTAACAAATTAGTCTTCAGATGACATTAGATATATGGGATGAGGTTGACACGTCTGCCATGATTACACTGATTGGTTTATAACATAAATGTGAAAATAACCTCATAAACTGCACCTGTTGCTACAGCTCCTCCTCCACTGGTAATAAACACAGGCAGTGTACCTGTGACAGTGAAAGTTACAAGGGTACAATAAGCAGGCTCTGTGCCAACTGTAAACTAGAGCTTATATGACTGTGAATATACTGAAGAATATCATCAATTACATAAAGACAAGAGCTGTGCATTATTGTGAAAATTACAAAATATGAATCATACTGTATTTACAAGTGTAAGTAAACCATCAAACTACACATGCTAAAACAAAACTAATAAGTGACCTTGTGGTCCTGTAGCTGCTGAAGCCAAACTCAACAAACTGTTTAATGTTCTGATGACGATGTTTATGTTAGGGATTATGATGTATGTTGTGCATATTTTGTAATAATGTTGGACTGAGTTTCTTTAAATAACGTTGGCTTAACCAGGAGAAACAAACTTAGAATAGGTTCAATGCTCAACAAGGATTGCAGAGGCAGCAACTTGTGTACATAACATAAAGTTTAGACCACTGAATAAAGTAAATAATATCACACTTTCTTTGAAATAATTATAATTGAATCTTAACCATCTGATGCAATATAAACTGGCTGCCTCGAACTTAAAAAAAAACTTTACTAATCCTTCCTAACAGTACACGTGTCTGAGAGTATGAACGAGATTGGCAAGAAATAATGAGTTGAATATTACAAGACAAACATACAAATTATTAAGAAAATACCAGATTCACATTAGTGGTTAATAATAATACATATATTATAAAAAAATAATTCATGGTAACACAGAAGGAATTAAACAGTAAATTATAAAAGAAGGGACTGTAGAGAAATATAATTACATGTACATTCATGAAATACTGAGGACAATTATTTATATAAAGAGAAAATGGTGTTTCAGTGACCCCATTTACCTTAACCTGTAGCAGAGGGTAAAGGTGAACTAATGAATGTATGGCAAAGCTGAAACATAAGGAATCCATCAAAATTCTTTTACTTTGAATTATTCCTAAATCAGTCAAAAACCAGAAATACCCATGATAAGTTAATGTACAAAATATGTCTTTATTTAATGCTTTGTTGTGTTATTTAAGTGATAATTTTAACACTTTCAACAGGTGATCACTCTGACACCTTAGGTTGATGTCACCTGTTGAGGTGTTGTGGCGGGGAGGACAAAATATGACCCCCAATAATGCAATTACTGGTACAAGTATTATATAAATTTGTCTGTACACGTAGTTAGTCAAATTAATCATGAATGTAACTTATGACACCACCAAAAGATCTACCAAATTCAATTAAGACAAAACTCCTGACTTTACAAACTTATGTACTGTATCTGGCAGACAAGAATATCAAAGTGGCACTAAAAACTTTAGCATGATGGGAAAAAACAAGTAAGGTTGACCTTGACGCTTAAACCACTGTGTTGATCCCTGTATGAAACACCAACAGTGATGGTCAAAATGCTTAAGAAAGTACAGTGTGTGTATGTGTCAGTTTGGCCACTAATAGCACAATGGTCCCCTGTTGTACATCACTGGTTCTCATTTATCCATTTTATTTTAATAACCTGGACATAAGATGCTAGGTGGTGCACCTGTAAGGGTATCTCTCACTATACAAATACATTCCTTAAACACTTTTTAGATATAAAATTTTCAGACAGTGAATAATATATTATATGGGAAAATAAAGTTAGGTTCCCCAACGACAACAAAATCCCGTTATTATACCTGAACATAGTGAAACTAGTTTATGAACAACAAAATTAATTCTGTTCAGAAACAACAAAAATCCACAGTATTAAAGTACCTAACAAATAGCTACTCTAAATAAAATACTGTACTGAATTGTATACAGTTAGTACATTACTGTACATGAGGCAGGTCTCTCCCACTCTTGCAAGGGCCTTCCACTATTCATGGTGTTATTACTGTATATCAAGTTTGTTTATTATTATCACAGGCTTATGCTGTCTCTTGGTAATGGTGGGAGTAGCTTAAGAATTAGCTTGGACGCCATTACATACACACGGATAAAGTGAGAGCACAGTACTTCAACCTAACACCAAGCGAGTGGCACACAGGACAAGGTGGTCCGAGGAGGGGATGACACACACTCAATTTTTTACTGGACCTTTTTTGGATAATAAGAAATAGGTGTAGGAACAGAATTTTCTGAGACGCAAATTTTAGTATAGCGATCATTTATATAGCGAGGGATACCTTGTAACAGAGTATAATCTAATCATCCACACATTAGAAACTTAGTATTAATTAATGTATCTTAACACAATAATGATGCAAGTAAGGGGTTGTAATATATTTAAAGGAAAATATAATTACAAAATAACACTTATCTAATAACCTAATATTTAAAAAAAAAATTCATAGAAAATGGTTGATTTTTCATAGAAATTATATTCACTAAAATTATCTGGTTCCCAGTAACTCTTCAAGTAGCTTCCTGTGTATGAGGGTTCAACTACATAGCTCAGACTACAAAGACAAGTAACTCCAGTTTCCACCTGTACTAACACTGGGTAATGAAGGTCATAACCAACTAACAGAGAACAGACAGCCCACCTCAATGGCTAGTAAGCTGTAGGAGGACAATACTACCCCATCCTCCTCATGTTAATTTCAAGTTGGAGACCAGAGAGGAATACTGTACTAGAAGGCAATATATCCGAGGCTCCTCCAGCAACAAGGGAACAGATTTAAGGAGGACTCCACTCCACTGACTCATGCTAAATTAAAAAATATATATATAATGTTGCTCAGTTATTACACTTGAATGTTTATTGTAACTATTATAATAAACTTAAAATGCCACCAGATGCTTCGCCTACACTGATTCATGAGGTTTAGTGTTGTATAATCCAATTCAAATACTGACCAACAGATATACAAAGTGTTTACCATAAACTGAGACAGGAAAAATTACTGAAATGAAAATCTTTAAAGAGGTTTGGAATTTGAAGGCAGTTATGATATCCCTTGACAAACTCCATCCACTTCATGGCTACCTTTCATAATTCTATTCTGTTTCAGCTGCTGTGTCATTTTCGTGAGTTTTCAGGCCTGTTAATGTATATACAGGGGTATAGATCATAAATAAACCTTAACAAACTGTTTAAACTAAAGAAACATTGGAAATTTGTAAATATATGGCAGTCATTTATGTTTTTTTTAAATCACTGTTATGTAGGCAATCAAGCTATCAATCCCAAATCCCAACTCAGTTATGCACACATTCAGTCGAGTATAATCATCAGTAGAGAGCTGTAATGAAGGTTAGGAGCTACAGGTATAAAGTGTAAATGGCAGCTGAAGTTCAGCCATAAATCTATCCTGGACAGAATATTTGGTATCAGGAAAACAGTAATGAAAAATGTGTGAATCACTAAATAAAACATATTTTCTTAAGTAGAAAATTATACAAGACTTTGTGAAATATTCACTAACTGAGACATAATTTCTACGAGGGAAAATAATTTGTGAAATAATGGGGAGTTTGACTATAAGTGTGTGACATTAATGTAAATAATCACAAGACGAGAATATCCCCAGCGAGCACTTGGCGTTGTTGTAATACGGAGTCCATGCTGAAATAATGCTACAATACATCTCAACACTGAAACAACGTTCAGTCCTCACTGGGTCAGTTTTTGGTTGTAGCGACCACAAGGGAGACGAGTGAAGCTCCTGACGTAACAACAGCTTCTTATCAACAGACTGAAGCTTCTTGGTATATGCATCAGTTTTATATCAGCCAAGTGTACCTTTGTGGCCACTGAGGCTTCAAACGTCAACTCACAGTGAATCTTGTTAACGTCAACCTTGATGTTACATTTGACCAGAATAATTTAGCCTATTACAAAGGTTTCCTGTCATCCCTCTCAAGGCTATATCACAGGTTAAAACAGAGTACAGTACTTAAATCACTCAGTATGTATAGTTGCAACACATACCAGCACACTTTCCTTCAATTTATTAAAAGGAGAAGGAAAATACTACATTACAGAGCTGGCAATGCAGCATATCAAACCATGACAAGTTTCAATTACCATTTTTTTACTAAATTTCTCAAGGTGATTATACAGTACGTACATATTCCGGGCTCATCACAGCATAATATTAAAAGGTGGCACAGTATTGATGGCGTATGTCAACAAGGTAACATAATCAGTCAGGTTTATTACCCAATAAGCCAAAATGATGGACGATGGCAGGTAAATACAGACATGGAAATAATCATAATAATCTATCACCAAAAAATCAGTACAAATGCTATATTTTTTTTTTTTTAATGATTTTGTGATTTTCAAAGTTAAATAGACAAAAAAATACTACTAAGGTGATAGGAAATCAAATACAAGGGAATGAAAATCATGTATCGTGGAACCTCATACAGTACTTTAACCGCTGGTGGTGGTGGTGGTGGTGCCTGGAATTATGGTGCTATCGTACCGGCTGAGTTTTGCTGTAACGTAAACACAAAACATATATCAAAATATTTCAAAATATATCTACTGTAAAAAAACCCACAACAACAGTTTCTCCAGCACGTGTAATGTCTCTGAGGATAACGTAATCTAGTGAGTCAAAACACTATAGGGACTAAACTGACTAATATAATACTGTACTCCCTCGGCATAATTAAAGGGCTTCACTGTACAACACATTAAGGATCTGATTTAAACGGTTTTACTATATAATTGTGTTAAATAAATAATATGTGCACAAGCTATGTTTAAAGATAGTGTGAGGGAAAACACTAGAGAAAAAGAATCATATATTAAGCAAAAAATTATGACTACAAGAGGTAAAAGTTATTAGTTGGGAATTGTATCACTGAAGGACGTATGTAAATAAATTATCTACTAAGAATATGTTACTAAATGAGCTCAACCATCAGAGAATGGCTACATCCAAACACCAACAGCTAAATAATAACGTGTGTGAAAATGACTTCCCGCAAGGATATCTGAAACACCAAAAACACTCAAAAAGCGTAATACCTAAATATTACTTCTATAATCTATGTAATGACAACGGTAAAATATGTAGCTAAATATTTCTGAAACACTTAGGTCTACAACACTAAAGTAGGCAACACTCAACATGACAGTACCTGCTAAGCACAAGTTGGATGGCTCTTATGGATGAGTTGTGGGGGATCATCTAGAGTGAGGAGACTACCAAAACAAGATTCATCGACAGGTCTGCTAAAATATTCCCAAGTAGATAAAAAGTCTGATGTATTTATCCCAGTGCAGGCGACGGGTCAAATAGGCCCCCATAATAGGCTCCGGTCTTAATGAACCTCGACGCGATCATTAGCATTGAGGTCTAGTTCTAATGGGCCTTGATTCTAATGACCTTGTTAGGTAGCATTGGGTTAACTTGATGATTTCTCTAGGTTGGGGACCATTTGACCTGTACTATCCCATAACACCAACTTGGGTGACCAAACTCCCAAGGTATTAACTACTAGAGGTAACTGTCTCATTCTTACCTTAACTGACATTATTTTATGGATAACAGAATGAACATGTTTAATTTCTAGTTAAAGTTTCTCTTATGGACATCAACAAGTTTATCAGTCAGATACTTTTTATATATATCAAACACTTGACCGTCTATGATTTAGTTTACAAGTTTTGATTGTTCATCTTTTAAAATGAATGCAAGTTGTGTTGAACTAGGAATGGATTAAGTAGAATCTAAAAGCAACTAAACACAGAGGTCTACTACCCAGAGCAGTAGATCTGTAGTCACTAACCACATAGTCTATCTTGTTTGATGCATTATATTACTATCAACTTAAAATGGTAATACACTTGAAGTACTCAACTTCATATACTGTATTTACTAAATAACTGTAATATTATAAACCTGGTATTATAAAATCATCACAAAGATGTCTTGGTACTGCACAGTATGGGTGACAATTCCCCAAAATGCCTACAAAAGTTTCAACCTAAATAACTTGGCAACTAACAGTCTTTCAATCTTTGTTTAACATGTTTGTATGTAAATCAGTCATTGGACAAAAATTAATAGCATAAAGTTTTTCAAACTTCAAATTGACATGTTTTACATCTTACCTTAAAGTAACACTAGTGGACTTTACCTCAGTCCTTATGCAATGGTGAGCAATACTGGTACACCTGCAGGAGCAGTTCTGGCACCCTGGAGGACCACAGCAGGTAAACAACAAACTTTTATAAATCCTCAACACAATGCTTCCCCGTCAGGGATAAATTCAGTGACACTACAACACCTCACGTCAAACTTCTGGAGAAGGAGCTCCTCCGTCAACGTGTACAACACACACAATACCTTCCACTTTAAACTTCTGCAGTGTAGTAAGTCAAACTTTTGACATAAGCAAGATATATACATATAAAAGGCAAGACATACAGTATAGCTATAAATAAGTATTAAAACAAATTATGCTTCACTAGAAGACCTTCAATGCAGTGCTACTTCCTCCTGACCTCCCAGCCCTGTACAGTACAGTCTGATGACACAAGGGTGAACAGATCACTTGCAGGTTAACAACTGCATATGATGTGTTCCTTGGAAATTCTAACAGCTGACCATTGACAAAAGATCATTAATATTTGCTGCAAAAAATTATAACTTATGTCACAGCATAACATATGTGTTTCAAGTGTGGCTCAAATTTAATAAGCTGTAACCGATATCATACGAATTTCATTAATTTCAAACAATAACAAATTTGATCTTTTATCACAAGTATTCAGCCTGAAAGTGTTACAACTAATATCGAGCTTTATGAAAGTCATTCATTAAAAATTATTGAGCAATTACTGCTGAACCATATAGTAATAATAAACCTCATCAGACATCTTCATTCATAAAACTTGCATGACCACAGCAAACAATTTCAAAATCGGTTCTTAGCAACAAACTTGTAGGACAAAATAAAGCCGTTATCATTATTATTACAATATATCAGAGGTATGAACATTCTCCCCACATGTGTGGTGTGAAGGGCTCTGGAGGACTGTGTGTGTGGTGTGAAGGGCTCTGGAGGACTGTGTGTGTGTGGTGTGAAGGGCTCTGGAGGACTGTGTGTGTGGTGTGAAGGGCTCTGGAGGACTGTGTGTGTGGTGTGAAGGGCTCTGGAGGACTGTGTGTGTGGTGTGAAGGGCTCTGGAGGACTGTGTGTGGTGTGAAGGGCCTGAGGACTGTGTGTGTGGTGTGAAGGGCTCTGGAGACTGTGTGTGTGTGGTGTGAAGGGCTCTGGAGGACTGTGTGTGTGGTGAAGGCTCTGAGGACTGTGTGTGTGGTGTGAAGGGCCCTGGAGGACTGTGTGTGTGGTGTGAAGGGCTCTGGGAGGACTGTGTGTGTGGTGTGAAGGGCTGGGCTCGGGAGGACTGTGTGTGTGTGTGGTGGTGGCGGCTCTGGAGGACTGTGTGTGGTGTGAAGGGCTCTGGAGAGGACTGTGTGTGTGGTGTGAAGGGCTCTGGAGGACTGTGTGTGTGGTGTGAAGGGCTCTGGAGGACTGTGTGGTGTGTGAAGGGCTCTGGAGGACTGTGTGTGGTGTGAAGGGCTCTGGAGGACTGTGTGTGTGTGGTGTGAAGGGCTCTGAGGGCTGTGTGTGGTGTGAAGGGCTCTGGAGGACTGTGTGTGTGGCGAAGGGCTCTGGAGGACTGTGTGTGTGGCGTGAAGGGCTCTGGAGGACTGTGTGTGTGGTGTGAAGGGCTCTGGAGGACTGTGTGGTGTGAAGGGCTCTGGAGGACTGTGTGGTGTGAAGGGCTCTGGAGACTGTGTGTGTGTGTGGTGAAGGGCCTGGAGGACTGTGTGTGTGGCGTGAAGGGCTCTGGAGGACTGTGTGTGTGGTGTGAAGGGCTCTGGAGGACTGTGTGGTGTGAAGGGCTCTGGAGGACTGTGTGGTGTGAAGGGCTCTGGAGACTGTAGACAGTTATCTTAGAGTAAATTTATTATACTCTGTTCACGCTAACCTGGTCTGCAGGCCACTGCCCCTCTGACATACTATTAGCTGCTTGGTTCACAGAAAATTCAAATTAAATTTGTTCACATTTGGTAAGCAGATCTTTATCTAAAATGATAAATATATGGATTATCAAAATGCAAATCATTTAAAGGCATTCGCTCTTCAGTGAGGATGTTAGAAAATTATAAATATTTACTTTAAAAGGTCAATATAAATATG
>NW_024753910.1:0-14908 GCF_018991925.1 Homarus americanus
CACACAGCTCATGGTGATCCAAGTGTTTTCTTAGTGTCCCAGCCAGATAACGGACAGCCAACCAGACATCCAGCCAACCAGCACTACAACACAGGAGTAATGGGAAGGTTCTCATCGTGGTTCCAGACAAGCAGACAAGCAAGCACCCTCTTGCTTAAACAATCAAGCCTCTCCAGTGTGCAAGAAAGGTCAGCCTCAGGTTGATTGCAGCAAGAAAGGTCACTAAAATCACAGAAGTTTAATGCTTTTTATTTGGCACCATTTCCATTGAAGGCGAATGGGTAGTGTTAGTTTGAGCAGGTCTGTGCCCTTCTGAGGGCCAATTAAATGAAAGTCAAGGACGAAAACTTTAAATAAAAGGAAGTGATTGCAAGAAAGAAGAAGGACGACACGAGACAAGAAAAACCCTTCTCTGACAAAAACACAGGCAAATGGAGGGTTCTAAGGAGAAAAACGACCAAACTGGTGGTGAAAAAATACACTAAGGAAACGACAACAGCGAAGTGTATTAACTCTTTAGTCCTATGATAGACGAATTGGGCGGTAACATAGTCAGGGACAGGGCTGACAAGGAAGATACGAAAACCTTAATTGTTGGTGATTCCCAAGTATGGTACCTGGATACAGCTTTTTGTGCTAAAAATAAAAGAAGAATGAATGTATGTTTGCCATGAGCTAGGGTGGGGGCTATAGTTGATAGGATGGACAATATCTTGTCTTCTAATGGGAACAAACCCATTATCTGCCTCAGTGCAGGAGGCAATGTAGGAGTGAGGAGTTCCTTGATAAGTTCAAGACAGGTATCGAAGGAGAGTTGGCAATGAATGGTTGTCAAGGGCAGTTGGTGTCAACGGCCATCTTTACAGATAATGAAAGTCAATATTAATCCAATTCATTGACAACTGGGACAACTTTTATGGCAGAAGGGACCTTTATGTTAAGGATGGGGTACATTTGTTTTGGGATGGGGTGGCAACCCTGGCTGGCTCTCTCGAGAGGGCAGTTCAAAAGATGTCGAAGTTTTTAAACAGCTGGGGGAACATGTGAGCACGGGGATCGAGGAGACTGCCTGTGGGAGCAGGTAAACAAAATTAAAAATTACAGAGAAATAGTGCTAGGAATGATGACAAAATTAAATTAGGCAGGGAGTTAAAATCTAAATACGACAAAGAGGCCTCAGATCATAACTAACTTAAATGTCTACTACGCAAACAGTAGAAGTATGAGAAAAAAATTGGATGAAATCATGGCGTTGGTATGTACCAAATAAATCGACGTAATAGCATTTACCGAAACATGGATAAACTTAGACTCATGTGAGTTACCTGTCGAATACAAAATTAAAGGTTACAAATTATTCCTTAACGATTGGCAGATTAGGAAAGGAGGCAGGGTAGCAATCTATGTCAGGGATGATCTGAAGTATGAAATCAATAAGGAAATAAAAACTGAACTGAATACAAAAACAATATGGATAGAATTAACCGAAGGTAGGGAAAATTAATCATAGGAGTTAAATATAGACCACCTAATCTCGATAGAGTAAATGAGCTACTTACTTGGGATGAAATGTAAACAATGTAAACAATGTGTTTTTGCTCGTAACAAGGCTAATAAAGTACTTGGGTTCATACAAAGGAGTGTTAGTTACAAGACTAGCGAGGTCATCCTAAAACTGTATCTTGCGCTTGTGAGACCACACCTGGATTACGCAGTTCAGTTCTGGTCACCGTATTACAGAATGGATATAGAATCCTTGGAAAGAATTCAGAGGAGAATGACAAGACTAATCCCGGGCATTAGGAACCTTGAGTATAGAGACAGGTTAAAGCATCTTACTTTGCACTCCCTCGAGGGCGATATGATAGAGATGTATAAATGCAATTCAGGGCTAAACAAAGGGGACATTACAAAGGTACTCAAACTATCCAACCAGGAGCGAACTCGTCACAATGGTTTTAAGTTAGACAAATTTAGATTTAGGCGCGAAATAGGTAAACCCTGGTTTGGAAACAGAGTAGTGGATGAATGGAACAAGTTACCAAATATCATCATTAACTCGAATACACTGAATAGCTTCAAACATAGGTTGGATGCATATATGAGCAATAGGGGATGGGTGTAAACGGGACTGCCCAGTATGGGCCAATAGGCCCACTGCAGTTTCCTCCATTCTTATGTTCTTAAATGCACAGGGCATCCAGACATAAAGTCTGTATAGTAGGCGATTTTAACTTTAGTTAAAGAGATTACCTTACAGGTAACTCAGAATAAGAGGATTTTCTTGAAACAGTTCAAGACTGTTTCCTAAGTCAATATATAGCGGAATCCATCAGCGGTAATAATATACTGTATTTAATTCTGTCAAACAGAGAAAACCTCATTAGTAATGTCGAGGTAGGGAACGGGCTACCTAACAGCAATCACAAAAAAAATGAGATTCAAAGTAGAAATTAATGATCATTGCAAGAACAATTACATTAAAGTCCCCGATTTCAGAAGGGCAAACTTTGATATGTTAAAAGGGTAGCTGAGAGAAGGGGTATTGTGGTTGGCGGTAAATTACATAACCTCATGTGATGTAACCTCATGCAAAGTGCCCACAGAAGGCGACCTCACTTTACCTGGTGCTCTGACAACGATAAGCTCACAAAATATGACGTTTGAGGATGATGTGACCATAAGATCTGAGGTTGATGAGTTCCACAACAATTTAAATAACGAGTTACTTAATGCACAGAGACAGAATATATCATACAGAAAACTCAAATAAAATAAGAATAAACCCAAATGGATAAATAATCATTTAAAGAATATTATTGGACAAAGGAAAGCTATAGGTAGGAGATTAAATCATGGTGAAGTTTACCTCCAAGATTATTATAAGGTATTGGCCAGTAGGGTTAAGACCGAGATAAGAAAAGCGAAGGTAGGGAAGCGAAGTCAAACCCCAAAGGATTCTTCCAAATGTATCAAACTAAAACATGAGACAAAATTGGACCAATACAGTCATATACCGGCGAGCTAATGGAAAACGACGGAGAAATGAGCAATAATCTGAACAGATATTTTTCAACAGTCTACACCACCGAAAATTTAAACATGATACCCGAGGCACCGACTATTTATAGAGATAGTGAAGAAAATAGATTAAGCGAGATAGGAGTGACTAGTAACAATGTTAGTAAGCAAATACACAAGCTAAAGCCTAATGAGTCACCAGGTCCTGATGAGATATTTGCCAGAGGATTAAAGGAATGTAAGGAAGAGCTTAGTATGCCCTTTGCAAATTTATATAACATGTCATTAAAAATGAGTGTAGTACCAGAATCCTGGAGGATAGCGAATAAGATACCGATTTTCAAGAAGGAAGATAGATCACTATCCTCTAACTACCGTCCAATCAGCTTAACATCAATTGTTGGTAAATCGCTGTAAGCAATAATTTCAAACTCTATTCGAAATCACCTGGAGAAGCACAAGTTAATCAATGATTCCCAACATTGCATCACAAGTGGGCGCTCATGTTAGACAAATTTATTATCATTCTTTTCAACTGTTTTCGAATCAGTGGATGACTGGCACGATTATGATGTTCCCACGAAAGAGCAATACGAAAAGTGGAGGCTCATGGAATTGGATGAGACATTCTAAAATGGATTAGGGCGTGGTTACAGGACAGAAAACAGAGAGTAAGTATTACTGGCACTAAACCGATTGGGGTAACATCACAAGTGGAATACCCCAAGGATTAGTTCTCGGACCATTACTATTTACTATATACAGGTACGCTCGGAAACCATATTCTCTAGCCCACCTGGGTCGGTGATGGAGGTTAGTACAGTGTCCTTTCTGAACGGGGGCCCACTCTAACTATCACGAGGCAACACACGCACGAACACACACAGTCATAGTACAGCTGTATAGATGATATTATGTATAAATATTGTATATAGCATTTTATACTCTGCATTAGCTTCATTATATATGAACACGAAGAAAAATTACCATAGGTTGTAGTTACGAAAGTATGAATGGAAATAAACACTTCCAAACCACCCAGTGAATCCGCACAACGTTTACAGCGCTTCTGCCACACCCCATCTATATCTTTTATTTCCCATCATTCGCGTAACTATCTGAAAAATCGTGTTTAATTTAACTACATATATCAAAAACCTTAAATTACATGTGGATCAGTCACTCCTCATTTGACACACTTATAGTCTAATACTTTGACCATCCCACCTGGGCACATGGAGGCCCTCGGTAACTCTCACGGGGCAACATACGCACGAACACACAAGTTATGATATGAACCCTTCCAGGCTTCACTATCATTATCATGTTATGTTCATCGTGCTCTGTATCTTGGTAACTAGTCATATTATCAATACATGACAGTGTTATTAGTATAATATTGTAACTTTTGCCCTACAGTTATTGTTGTAAATCATGGAGAGAAAGGATACATAAACTGTAATATTAAGTGTATGGTTCGCTCAAAGCCGCCCCAAGTCAGACAACGCGTCACATAAAGTTACACTGTGTGTGTGTGTGTGTGTGTGTGTGTTCCGTAACATTAAGCTTCATCCTTAGTAGGTAAGATGTTTCATAAAGAGGTTTCTCCCATTCGTCATTGTGAGCATCGTCCCAGAGCACATTGTTTCCATCGAAACAATGGTTCATCCTTATTTCCCTTCTTCCGTGTAACTACTGTATATCCATATGGCTAAGTGCTTGTTTTTCATTTCTTTATTTACCAAAATAATGTGGATCAGTTACTCGTTATTTAACACATAAATGCACTTAGAGCATCAAGATTGTTTTGTAGGCATGACTATTGGTTAATTGAAACTCCAAAAATATATTTTCACATTTATTATGCATAAACATTGTAAACATATCTATGTGATTATTGTAGTATATAACATATATTTAATGTCTGGACAGATCCCCAAGAGTTATGCATATTAATGCATAGATTTTGTAAGCAGATTTATGTGAAGTGACGTAAAACCACATAGTAAAATACCTGGACAAATTCCCGAGAGTTAGGAAACAAAGTCTAAGTGGCCCCAACGAGGTTACACCAGAGAGCTAACTCCCCCGCCACCCCCTACAAGGCACCGTCGTGGGCGGAGATTTAATTCTTGACCACAGATTAATACCGTGTCCAACCTCCAAATGCTGCTATAACTTCATGCAATCTGGTGGGCATGGAATCTACCAGATTGCTGCAGATGTTCGGCCTCCTCCTTATTCCCTCCCACACATTATGTGCGTGTCTCCTCACTGCCTCACTCGTTCTCTCCTCAACATCCCATTCAACAACCATATGCGCCCATAGATTTTCTATTAGATTACAATCGGCTCTTTTAGGGGGCCAGTCCAATAGAATAATCTGCGGGTGCGCCGCAAACCAACGCTTGACTGCCCGACTTGTATGTATTGGACTGCAGTCTTGCACCATACATATAGGCTGTGGGTCTGGGATGGCATATGAGTTGCATAACCAAACAGCCTCGCAAGGTCCAATAGGTCTGTATATTATGTGTGTGCACGCGCTTAAATGACCTAGTATATTAGGGTGTGTCATACGGAGGCGAATATTTTTTTTTGAGTTTGAAAAATCGGCCCATGGTATTAATGATGTAGTTCTATGTGCAGAATCATGTGATATCTTCAGATTTGAAAAGTTTTCATTTTTTGCTAGGTAAATTTTAACTTGAAATCTTATGAAAATTCAGTATTCCCACCCTTTTACTAACACCACTAAATAGCTTATTTAAAGTAAAGTAAATGTATCAAGTTAATTTATTAGGATGAAAATGATCCAGAATAGTGAAACGAATGATCTTGACACATTTATTAAATTTAATATTCCTTTAGAAAACAAAATCATCAAATACAAAAACCGGTTTTACTACTACGACCCGGTGTTGCTGCACACCATAGAGAACATGTCTTTCTTGCTTCTGTTTCTACTCATCACCTCCCTGCTGACCACCTGAGCTCGGATGTAGCCTTCCCTCCTCTCCTGGCTGTACACGTGACTGCTGGCCTCGCTCACTTGCTGTACACAATGCTCTATACTCTGGGTGTGCGAGGGCCAGGCAGGGACATGCATGGGGTTGTCCAGGAAAGCTCTGACTTGAACATTGGTGAGGCTGCAGGTAAGAGGGGGCTCACTGCCAGCCTGGATGTTATCCAGATCTATGAGATCAGTGAGGGTCTTGGCACCTAGATTGACTTCAGGAGTTTTCTGACCCTGAAGGAATCGTCACCAACTGATTCGTCATGCCCAGATCCTCTCATAAGTCTCATATCCAAGATCTTTTTGACTGCCACTCTTCTCTCCTCCTCATCCTTACTGCAGAGCATTGTCTGCAGAACTGCCTCGGGATGAGCATACCAGGAAGATCTCCTCACAGTCTGCTCCACAATCTGAACAACCTTCCTTGGCTGACTCCTCAGGAGCTCAAGCTGGAAGAGAACATGCCTCGGACCTTCGGAGAACGATGACTTGACCTTGGTGTTGAACCAATTTGGCAAGTAGACACTCACGATGAATTGGACAATAAGTCTCAGGTTGTGAAGCTGGTTCCCTTTCAGTTTATGATGAGCGACCCAAATTCTGCAGAACCTGAGAGCCGTTGTGAGCCACCTAGAATGTGAGACTGGACCTATCTGCAGGTAAGCAAGTCTATCAGGCATGACCCCAGTTTTGATGGCACTGCAAATCATGTAACCATAGTACTGGTCAGTACTCAGGTCGTCAATGACAGTATGTGCAAGCTCAACGAGTGGAGGGCCAACTGTGATTTTTTCAAAGCTCGGATTTATTTCTAACTCAGTGGCAGAGTCCAGCATCTTGCCAAGAGGACCAGACCATCTGTTGTTTGAAAGTCTTGCCATCCAGCTCCTGGATCAGATGTCTGAGTGGCAACTCGTTGGTGTGGAGGTCACAAACAATCCAGACCAGCTTCCTCCCAATCTTCCGCTCTATCCACTGTATGACCCCCCTTGCCACCCTGTGTTCGTGTTGGTGCTGTCCCCTCCAATGGCCTGCAGGGTCTGGTCTACGTTCCTCTCTCTGAGCCAGTTCACAATGTTATCTGCCACTATCTCAGCTGGTTTCCTGATGTCATCTTTCTCTGGAGTGAAATGCCACAAATACTTCCCTCCTGGTTCACTGCAGCAGGAGTAGTGTTCCTCCTTCACCATGGCAGGGAACAACTTGTCAGAATCTCCAACTTTCATGAACACTTTAGTGTCATCCCTTCTCCCATCAAAGAACAAACAATTGATTCCATTTTCTCTTATCCCCTTATCAAACTCCTCTTCTAGGTTACTGACAAGTTTCTCCTGAGCTCTCCTTACTTTGTTATGATCTATCACCAGGTGAACATCATCAGGTGTTATCAAACCACCGTCAATCCAGGCAGCTGTTGCTATCTCTGCAGTTTCTCTGAGACCAGTGTGGTGTCGCATGCTGGCCAGAGCTATGCTCGGGATATCTTTCCTATTTCGAATCTTATGCCTGGAAGGTTTGGGATCATTATTTTCTGGGTTAGGGACAAAGTCACCATTCTCCTGGTCAGCACTCGGATCAGCCATGGGGAAGTCATTAAACTCTGAATCAGCTTGACTCCAATCATCGGCCTTTTTTACCTCACCCTGGGCCTTCTCAAGTCTCTTTTCCTCGGCAACTCTTCTCCTCTTCTGTCTCTCTGTGGCAGCCTCCTGTCTCTTGGACTCCGGAATATCTTGGCTAGAAATCATGAGAGCCCCTATACTGCCAGTCTTCTCTCTCTGTGCTTCGACAAATGCCAGTTCGATCACAGGAATCTTCAGTTCACGCTTGCAAATACAGGAGATGTGGGCCTCGGATTTACAGTCACGATCGCATCCAAACTCAGGACAGAGAACAATTGGGCACTTGCAAGTAATTATGTCAAATAACTGGTCCAGTTGCTTGGCAAAGCTGTCCTTAACTGCAAGTTTTCCTCTCCCAAGAGAGATATCTCTTGCCTTTCCCCAACTGGCTAGCAGTCTCTCACTAATCTTCTTCTGACTTGTTATGACTGGAGGCTTGAACTGAGCGTTAGCCAGAGTGTACTGTGTGTGCCAAGACAGCTTTGGTCATATCACTGGCAATGTCTTTGTTTGTGTAAGTTCTTTGGTTCTTTTCACTGATTTGCCTGATTAAAACACCGTATCTCAAAGCATCTCTCAATGTAGGCAACTCCGACTTCAGGAGCTCTCTCCCCAGACCCAAGATAGTGACTGAGATGGCTGGATTTTTGGTTCCTCGTCCTGACACAAGCAGCCATCGCAAATATTATCAACTTATAAATGCATCAGAATCTGAAACAGAAAAAAATATTGTTAGTTGGGTTGTTAAAGAATGAAGTCAGAAAGCAATGTTCACTATTTAATTGTAATGCACTAATGCAGCTGTACGTTAGATTTTCGATAAATTAAACGCTAAAATTTACCTAGCAAAAGGTTGCAAAATATTGAAACTGAAATTATTTTCTGTTTATATACATTAAAATCTACCAAAAAAGTGATGGGCCATTAGTTTTAGCTGATCTTCCCTCCTATGACACACCCTACTAGTATATTTTACTAATGTCTCATTGTCCATGGGTTTTCTTACAGTTTGACTGTGAGTTTTCTATTTTGTCTACCTGCCAGTTCAACAGGACTGCTAACCATCCTCCCAGCAACTCATATGCCTTCCCAGACCCACAGCCTTTATGTATGGCGCAAGACCGCAGTCCAATACATACAAGTCGGGCAGTCAAGCGTTGGTTTGCGGCGCACCCACAGATTATTCTATTGGACTGGCCCCCTAAAGGAGCCGATTGAAATCTAATAGAAAATCTATGGGCGCATATGGTTGTTGAATGGGATGTTGAGGAGAAAACGAGGGAGGCAGTGAGGAGACACGCACATAATGTGTGGGAGGGAATAAGGAGGAGGCCGAACATCTGCAGCAATCTGGTAGATTCCATGCCCACTGGAAATGTTCGGGGTACTTGCTTCTAACTACAGGAGCGAACATAAACACCTGTAGAGTTCTGTAGGTTCCATTCAACGGAAATATACAAGGGTGCGCTTACAAGCACAGGTAGTGCCTACACTCCTATATGGGTCAACTGACCTCTCTCTGACCTCTCAGGCGACATGTGGTAAGTGGTACATTAGCAGCTTCCAGATGTCGCCAGGCACATTATCTAAGCGTGTGGTTGACATGAAACAGGGGCATTGCCACACGCTACTGACTAGAGAAGTAATGTATATAAATGGGGTACATACATAGTATACATACAGCATACATAATATACATACACCTCCCCCCCCCCCATACGCTCATAGCAAAGTCTTGAGCGGACCTTTTCCTGTGGATCCGTTCTGAGCATCGAGGGGCTTAATTACTGGGGGGGGGGGGGATATGGGATTCAGCACTGGCGGCGGGGTCAGCGGAATATGTTACGGGGCGGAGGAAACGGCGGTTCCTTCACCATACCCGAACCGCTGGGTAACCGCACCTTGTAGTCCCGTGACCTACCGAGACCCATGACTACGCCCACTTTGTCCCAACGTAGGTAGGTCGGGTCCTGGACACGGATTTAGGTGTCAACACTCAACCTGGTGAGAGGACGGGCGTGGTCGTTGTGGCGGGCAACGACGTCTTGAACACGTTCGGTGGCTCGGCGATCACAATCCTCTGTCTTGGCCTGCCACTCCTTGGAGAAGGACTGAGGGTGAGCAGGGACACAAGAACGGAGGGGGCGTCCATACAAGACCTGGGCAGGGGAGTGTCAGGTGTAATTGGGTGTGTTGCGGAGCTCAAGGAGACCCAGGTCGAAAGCCTCGCAGTCAATATTCCCAGAAGGGGCCACTTTGAGGATGAGGTGCTTCAGGGATTTGACAGCAGCCTCAGCGTGGCCGTTGGACTGCGGGTAATGGGGCGGTGACAACACATGCCGGACTCCCCATTGGTCGAGGAACGCAGCAAAGTCCTGGCTTGTGAACTGGGGCCCTGCTTGGTTCGCAGGCGCACAGGAACGCCCATGTAACGGAAGTAGTGGCGGAACTTGCTGATGGTGACGGCAGATGTCGTATCATTACCGCACGTAATGACAACCGGCCAACCAGAGAGACGGTCGACGATAACCAGGAAGGACTCTCCTGACACACAGAAAAAGTCGGCCGACACAGACTCAAAGGGGCGGGTGGGGTTGTCGTCACTCATGAAGGGTTCCTACTGCTGGCTGGGTTGTAGTACTTGGCAGGGCTTACACGCATAGACAGCATTGGAGATGCCGGGATCGATGCCAGGCCGGAACACAGGCTGTCTTGCACGCCGTTTGGTGGCCTCGGCTCTACGGTGACTGTCGTAGAGGCGAGCCAAGACGTGGGGACGTGAAGCAGCAGGGGCAACTACCGAAGGAGAGGTGTCACTGGCCAGAGGTAGGGGTAGGGCAACAGCAGGGTAGTTGCTGCTCCCTTTGTGCACCCTGTTGGCGTATTTTTCCTCGAGAATCAGTGTTGGGAAGTCCTGGGAGATGATGGCCAACTCTTGGCAATGTCTGTAGGACAGCAAAGGAGTCGGGACCTGTTGCCAAAGGTGACATGTGCATAGAGTGAACCTAGGGCTGGGGCCATCCGTGAACCATCGGCCGTGACGCGGAGGTCCTTGGGAGGCGGTCCTAGATCACTTAGAGAGAGCCCCAAGCATTGCAAATGCTGGGGACCAATGACCGTAGCCTCAGTGCAGGTGCCGGGCAGGATCTCGAGACAGGATGACACACTGCCGTAGGTCACGATGACGCTGATGTGCTGGGGAACTTTGGTCCTGGGACGCGAGGACTACACCCTCCTAATATGGGTCGGCCCTCACTGGTGGAAGGGCGCTGCTGCTTCCGCCGTCGATGTCCCTTCAGTTGCTACCTGACCCAGCTTGGAGAAGGTCGTGCCCGCAAGTGCTCCCGTTAGAGACCAAGGAAAATGGCGGCCTTGGATCGTTGTGTCTTGGGGGAAGAGGAGGGGAGTGTGGGGAAAGACGACCTCCTTGCCACTCTGTTAAGGCAGCTGGGGCAGTTGAGGAGTGAGGTTGACACTCTAAAGGGGGAAAATGAAGCCCTCAGGACGGAACTCCTTCAGGTAGGTGTCCTGCCTAGCAGGATACTTGCGAAGGAGGAGCAGGCGTAGAGAGTGGTTGTCTCCAAGGGGACTAGGGTCAGGCTCAGGAAAGCTGACCAGGGTGTGGAGTGTAGTAACCCTTACCAGGTGCTGCAGGAAGCTGGCGAGGAAGAGAAGAGGCAGGACGGTATGGATCAAGGAGAGGAAAGGGCAGTTGTACAAACCCTGCCCACAGGTAAGGTCGTGGTAGATGGGGACAGCCAGGTGAGGTTTGTAGATAGGGCTTTTTGTGCGAGAGATAGGAAACGTAGGACTAGGGTTTTGTCAGGGGAGGGTACCAATCCAGTAGTGTGTCTTAGTGTGGGAGGAAACGACATAGGTAAGGTTAGGAGTGAGGAACTTTTCAAGAGGTATAGGGAGGCGCTGGGGAAGATTAGAGATAAGGGAGGGATCCCGATAGTATGTGGTGTCTTGCCTAGAAGAGGGGTTGGTCGTGAATGGCTGTCCAGGGCAATTGCTATAAATTGCCGACTGGAAAAACATTGTGCAAACAATGGTTGGGCATTCATTGATAACTGGCAACGATTCTATGGCAACGACTACCTGTACTGTCGCGACGGAGTACACTTGTCTCGTGAGGGGGTAAAGACGTTGTCTCCATCCCTGGAGCGTGAAATTGTCACTCCGAAGGGGGGTTTCGCCAGTAGAGAGAGGTCGGGGAAAGTGGGAGTCAAAAAACAAGCAGTTCCTGGGAAGTAAAATTAGTTGCTCAGGACAAGGGGTAAAACAGGACCAGGGAAGGGTAGGTTTAAATGTATACTATACAAACAGTAGGAGCGTTAGAAATAAAATAGACTTGCTGAGAGCGGTTGTATGTACTGAGAATGTAGACGTCATAGCAATCACCGAAACTTGGATGAATCTGGCAAGCAAAAATTTTTTATCAGAGTACCACATAGAAGGGTACAACCTTTTTCACAAGGACAGGGAAGGTAGGAAGGGGGGAGGGGTCGCACTCTTCGTCAAGGATACATTAAAATGTTGTATTAATAATTCAATAAAGGGTGAAATAGGAACCGAGTCTGTGTGGGTAGAAATCACGGAAGGAAGAGAAAAACTAATTATGGGAGTGATTTACAGGCCCCCAAGTCTTGGCAAAGAAGCAGCTCAGCCCATATGGCAGGAAATGAGTAGGGCAGCAAAATATAACAACCTATGCATTATGGGGGATTTCAACTTCAGAAATATTGACTGGGACAACATTGTAGGCGACTATGAATCTGAAGACTTCCTAGACACAGTACAGGACAATTTTTTGAAACAACTAATTACAGAACCTACTAGAGGTGACAATATATTAGACCTACTATTAACAAATAAAGAAAATATTATCAGAGATATCACAGTAGGGGAAGAACTAGGTAACAGTGATCACAGAGAAATCAGGTTCACCCTAAAATGGGAAACGAAAAACAATGACAATATGGTCAGAGTCCCAAACTTTCGGTTGGCGGATTATCAGGGGTTAAGAAGGTACCTAGGTGAGGTCACCTGGGAACAGTCACGTCAGTCCCCAGTAGGAAGGGGTGTGGTCATAGATGACACAACAATTGATCATGACTATATTATATTCACTAGTATACTACATAAAGCACAAGAACAAAATATACCATACAGAAAAATTAGGTCAAATAAGAATGAAGCCAAGGTGGATGACCAGAAAACTTAAACATGACATAGGAATAAAGAAAGGAATATATAAGAAATTAAAGGGAGGGGAGGAGCAGCTCAGAAACAGGTATAATGAACTATCTAGGAATGTTAAGAAAAATGTAAGGAAAGCAAAGAGAGACTATGAAATCAAAATAGCAAGAGAATCCAAGGCGAATCCCAAGGGATTTTTCCAGGTGTATAGGACAAAGGTCAAGGACAAAGTTGGGCCTTGAAAGTCAGGGAGGGGAGAAGTGATAAATGTGCAGTGAAGAAATAAGCAAAGCATTAAACAGCTACTTCTTATCAGTTTTCACAGAAGTAATTTGCGATGAAATTCCAGAGGTGGAACTGATATTTAAGGGAAAGGAAGGAGAGAAATTAAAGAATATCACTATCAGAAAAGAGGATGTTCTTAAGAAGATAAATAAACTAAAGAAAACAAAATACCCAGGGCCGGATGAAATTTTCCCTCGAGTCTTGAAAGAGTGTAGGGAACAGTTTTGCGGACCCCTCGTAAACTTATTTACAAAATCATTAGACACTGGAGTTGTGCCAGACTTGTGGAAACGGGCAAATGTAGTACCCATATTCAAAAAGGGAGAAAGAGCATCAGCGTCAAATTACCGGCCTATCAGTTTGACGTCAGTAGTGGGGAAATTTCTTGAATCAATTATAGCAGATAGCATCCGATCGCATCTAGAGAAAAGCAAATTAATCTACGACTCTCAACATGGGTTTACAAAGGGAAAATCTTGTCTAACAAATCTGCTAACGTTTTTTAGGAAAGTCTTCGAGGTAGTAGATAATGACGAAAATTACGATGTTATTTACTTAGACTTTAGCAAAGCATTTGACAGAGTACCATCAGAGGCTTCTGAGAAAAATTAAGGCTCATGGTATCGAGGGGAAAGTTTTAAATTGGATAAAATCATGGCTCACCGATAGAACGCAGAGGGTCAGCGTAGATGGTGTTAAATCTGAGTGGGGCCGTGTAACCAGTGGGGTTCCCCAGGGGTCAGTACTAGGCCCACTCTTGTTCATAATTTACATAAACGATCTAGATACTGGGATCAGCAGTGACATAAGCAAGTTTGCGGATGACACCAAAATAGGGCGGCAAATTAATTCAGGGCATGATGTAAATGCATTACAGGAGGATCTAAATAAACTGCAGGGGTGGTCTGAAAAATGGCAAATGAAATTCAACACCAGCAAGTGCAGCATACTTAATATTGTAAGAACAAATACTTATAATGTATACAGCCTTAATAACATCAACCTAGAGAAGTCGACTTGTGAAAGAGACCTAGGGGTACTTGTAAGCCCGGACCTACGGCCTAGAAAACAGTGCGTTAATGTTCGAAAGAAGGCAAACAGAGTATTGGGTTTTATATCTAGAAGTGTAAGTAACAAGAGTGCAGAGGTCTTATTGCACCTATATCTTGCGCTAGTCAGGCCGCACCTCGATTATGCGGTCCAGTTCTGGTGCCCCTATTATAGAATGGATATAAATTCACTAGAGTAGGTGCAGCGAAGAATGACAAAAATGATTCCGGGACTTAGAAACCTTCCATATCAGGATAGGTTAAAGAAACTTAACTTGCATTCCCTAGAAAGACGAAGAGTGCGGGGAGATATGATAGAAGTATTTAAGTGGGCGAAAGGAATCAATAAAGGGGATATAGATAAAGTTCTTATAATATCCGAGCAGGATAGGACTCGAAGCAACGGATTCAAGTTGGATAAGTTTAGGTTTAGGAGGGCGATGGGAAGAAACTGGTTCACAAATAGGGTGGTGGACGAGTGGAACAAGCTTAGCAACTTTGTAGTAAGTGCGGGAACTCTGGAAAGTTTCAAAAGGAGGCTAGATAGATTCATGGATGATAGAGAGTGGTAGTAACTCTCGACAGGAGCTGCCATGCACAGGCCAACCGGCCTATTGCAGACTCCTTATTTTCTTATGTTTGTTGGTCGGGCAACACTTACCGTAGTGGCCCAGACGACCACACACATTGCACTGGACGCGTTTGGCTGGGCA
>NW_024753911.1:0-18778 GCF_018991925.1 Homarus americanus
TGGCGTTAAACTTACGTTAAATGGCGTTAAACTAAATTTAAATGGCGTTTAATTAAGGTTAAATGACGTTAAACTAACGTTAAATGGCGTTAAACTAACGTTAAATGGCGTTAAACTAACGATAAATGGCGTTTAATTAACGTTAAATGAAGTTAAACTAACGTTAAATGAAGTTAAACTAACGTTAAATAGCGTTAAATTAACGTTAAATAAAGTTAAACTAACGTTAAATAGCGTTAAATTAACGTTAAATAAAGTTAAACTAACGTTAAATAAAGTTAAACTAACGTTAAATAGCGTTAAATTAACGTTAAATGAAGTTAAACTAACGTTAAATGGCGTTAAACTAACGTTAAATGCCGTTAAACTAACGTTAAATGGCGTTAAACTAACGTTAAATGGCGTTAAACTAACGTTAAATGGCGTTTAATTAAGGTTAGATGGCGTTAAACTAACGCTAAATGGCGTTTAATTAAGGTTAAATGATGTTAAAGTAATGTTAAATGGCGTTAAACTAACGTTAAATGGCGTTAAACTAACGTTAAATGGCGTTTAATTAAGGTTAAATGACGTTAAACTAACGTTAAATGGCGTTAAAGTAACGTAAAATGGCGTTAAACTAACGTTAAATGGCGTTAAACTAACGTTAAATGGCGTTAAACTAACCTTTAAATGGCGTTAACTAACGTTAAATGGCGTTTAATTAAGGTTAAATATCGTTAAACTAATGTTAAATGGCGTTAAACTAACGTTAAATGGCGTTTAATTAAGGTTAAATGACGTTAAACTAATGTTAAATGGCGTTAAACTAACGTTAAATGGCGTTAAACTATCGTTAAATGGCATTAAACTAACGTTAAACGGCGTTAAACTAACGTTAAATGGCGGTAAACTAACGTAAAATGGCGTTAAACTAACGTTAAATGGCGTTAAACTAACGTTAAATGGCGTTTAATTAAGGTTAAATAACGTTAAACTAACGTTAAATGGCGTTAAACTAACGTTAAATGCCGTTAAACTAACGTTAAATGCCGATAAACTAACGTTAAATGGCGTTAAACTAACGATAATGGCGTTAAACTAACGTTAAATGGCGTTAAACTAACGTTAAATGGCGTTAAACTATCGTTAAATGGCGTTAAACTAACGTTAAATGGCGTTAAACTAATGTTAAATGCCGTTAAACTAACGTTAAATGGCGTTTAATTAAGGTTAAATATCGTTAACTAATGTTAAATGGCGTTAAACTAACGTTAAATGGCGTTTAATTAAGGTTAAATGACGTTAAACTAATGTTAAATGGCGTTAAACTAACGTTAAATGGCGTTAAACTAATGTTAAATGGCGTTAAACTAACGTTAAATGGCGTTTAATTAAGGTTAAATAACGTTAAACTAACGTTAAATGGTGTTAAACTAACGGTAAATGGAGTTAAACTAACGTTAAATGACGTTAAACTAACGTTAAATGGCGTTAAACTAACGTTAAATGGCGTTAAACTATCGTTAAATGGCGTTAAACTATCGTTATATGGCATTAAACTAACGTTAAATGGCGTTAAACTAACGTTAAATGGCGGTAAACTAACGTTAAATGGCGTTAAACTAACGTTAAATGGCGTTAAACTAACGTTAAATGGCGTTTAATTAAGGTTAAATAACGTTAAACTAACGTTAAATGGCGTTAAACTAACGTTAAATACCGTTAAACTAACGTTAAATACCGTTAAACTAACGTTAAATGCCGTTAAACTAACGTTAAATGGCGTTAAACTATCGTTAAATGGCGTTAAACTAACGTTAATGGCGTTAAACTAGCGTTAAATGGTGTTAAACTAACGTTAAATGGCGTTAAACTAACGTTAAATGGCGTTAAACTAACGTAAAATGGCGGTAAACTAACGTTAAATGACGTAAACTAACGTTAAATGGCGTTAAACTAACGTTAAATTGCGTTTAATTAGGGTTAAATAACATTAAACTAACGTTAAATGGCGTTAAACTAACGTTAATGGCGTTAAACTAGCGTTAAATGGTGTTAAACTAACGTTAAATGGCGTCCAACTAACGTTAAATGGCGTTAAACTAACGTAAAATGGCGTTAAACTAACGTAAAATGGCGTTAAACTAACGTTAAATGGCGTTAAACTAACGTTAAATGGCGTTAAACTAACGTTAAATGACGTTTAATTAAGGTTAAATGACGTTAAACTAACGTTAAATTGCGTTAAAGTAACGTTAAATGGCGTTTAAGTAACGTTAAATGCCGTTAAACTAACGTTAAATGGCGTTAAACTAACGTTAAATGCCGTTAAACTAACGTTAAATGCCGTTAAACTAACGTTAAATGCCGTTAAACTAACGTTAAATGCCGTTAGACTAACGTTAAATGGCGTTTAATCAAGGTTAAATATCGTTAAACTAATGTTAAATGGCGTTAAACTAACGTTAAATGGCGTTTAATTAAGGTTAAATAACGTTAAACTAACGTTAAATGGCGTTAAACTAACGGTAAATGGCGTTAAATTAACGTTAAATGACGTTAAACTAACGTTAAATGGCGTTAAACTAACGTTAAATGGCGTTAAACTAACGTTAAATGGCGTTAAACTAACGTTAAATGGCGTTAAACTATCGTTAAATGGCATTAAACTAACGTTAAATGGCGTTAAACTAACGTTAAATGGCGGTAAATTAACGTTAAATGGCGTTAAACTAACGTTAAATGGCGTTAAACTAACGTTAAATGACGTTTAATTAATGTTAATTAACGTTATACTAACGTTAAATGGCGTTAAACTAACGTTAAATGCCGTTAAACTAACGTTAAATGGCGTTAAACTAACGTTAAATGGCGTTAAACTAACGTTAAATGGCGTTAAACTAACGTTAAATGGCGTTAAACTAACGTTAAATGGCGTTAAACTAACGTTAAATGGCTTTAAATTAACGTTAAATGAAGTTAAACTAACAATAAATGGCGTTAAACTAACGTTAAATGGCGTTAAACTAAAGTTAAATGGCGTTTAATTAAGGTTAAATGACGTTAAACTAACGTTATATGGCGTTAAACTAACGTTAAATGGCGTTAAACTAACGGTAAATGGCGTTTAATTAACGTTAAATTAAGTTAAACTAACCTTAAATGAAGTTAAACGAACGTTAAATAGCGTTAAATTAAAGTTAAATGAAGCTAAAATAACGATAAATGGCGTTAAACTTACGTTAAATGGCGTTAAACTAAAGTTAAATGGCGTTTAATTAAGGTTAAATGACGTTAAACTAACGTTAAAAGGCGTTAAACTAAAGTTAAATGGCGTTAAACTAACGATAAATGGCGTTTAATTAACGTTAAATGAAGTTAAACTAACGTTAAATGAAGTTAAACTAACGTTAAATAGCGTTAAATTAACGTTAAATGAAGTTAAACTAACGTTATATAGCGTTAAATTAACGTTAAATGAAGGTAAACTAACGTTAAATGGCGTTAAACTAACGGTAAATGGCGTTAAATTAAGGTTAGATGGCGTTAAACTAACGTTAAATTGCATTAAACTAACGTTAAATGACGTTAAACTAACGTTAAATGGCGTTAAACTAACGTTAAATGTCGTTAAACTAACGTTAAATGTCGTTAAACTAACGTTAAATGGCGTTAAAGTAACGTAAAATGGCGTTAAACTAACGTTAAATGGCGTTAAACTAACGTTAAATGGCGTTAAACTAACTTTAAATGGCGTTAAACTAACGTTAAATGGCGTTTTAATTAAGGTTAAATATCGTTAAACTAATGTTAAATGGCGTTAAACTAATGTTAAATGGCGTTAAACTAACGTTAAATGGCGTTAGTGGGTTAAATGACGTTAAACTGGTAAATGGCGTTAAACTAACGTTAAATGCCGTTAAACTAACGTTAAATGGCGTTTAATTAGCAAGGTTAAATGACGTTTAACTAACGTTAAATGACGTTAAGCTAACGTTAAATGACGTTAAACTGACGTTAAATGGCGTTAAACTAACGTTAAATGGCGTTAAACTAACGTTAAATGGCGTTAAACTAACGTTAAATGGCGTTAAACTAACGTTAAATGACGTTTAATTAAGGTTAAATGACGTTAAACTAACGTTAAATGACGTTAAACTAACGTTAAATGGCGTTAAACTAACGTTATATGACGTTAAACTAACGTTAAATGGCGTTAAACTAACGTTAAATGGCGTTAAACTAACGTTAAATGACGTTTCATTAAGGTTAAATGACGTTAAACTAACGTTAAATGGCGTTAAAGTAACGTAAAATGGCGTTAAACTAACGTTAAATGGCGTTAAACTAACGTTAAATGGCGTTAAACTAACGTTAAATGGCGTTAAACTAACGTTAAATGCCGTTAAACTAACGTTAAATGGCGTTTAATTAAGGTTAAATATCGTTAAACTAATGTTAAATGGCGTTAAACTAACGTTAAATGGCGTTTAATTAAGGTTAAATGACGTTAAACTAATGTTAAATGGCGTTAAACTAACGTTAATTGGCGTTAAATTAATGTTTAATGGCGTTAAACTAACGTTAAATGGCGTTTAATAAAGGCTAAATAACGTTAAACTAACGTTAAATGGCGTTAAACTAACGGTAAATGGCGTTAAACTAACGGTAAATGACGTTAAACGAACGTTAAATAGCGTTAAACTAACGTTAAATGGCGTTAAACTAACGTTAAATGGCGTTAAACTATCGTTAAATGGCATTAAACTAACGTTAAATGGCGTTAAACTAACGTTAAATGGCGTTAAACTAACGTTAAATGGCGTTTAATTAAGGTTAAATAACGTTAAACTAACGTTAAATGGCGTTAAACTAACGTTAAATGGCGTTAAACTAACGTTAAATGCCGTTAAACTAACGTTAAATGGCGTTAAACTAACGTTAAATGGCGTTAAACTAACGTTAAATGGCGTTAAACCCCAACGTTAAATGGCGTTAAACTAACGTTAAATGGGGTTAAACTAACGTTAAATGGCGTTAAATTAACGTTAAATGAAGTTAAACTAACGATAAATGGCGTTAAACTAACGTTAAATGGCGTTAAACTAAAGTTAAATGGCGTTTAAATAAGGTTAAATGACGTTAAACTAACGTTAAATGGCGTTAAACTAACGTTAAATGGCGTTAAACTAACGATAAATGGCGTTTAATTAACGTTAAATTAAGTTAAACTAACGTTAAATGAAGTTAAACTAACGTTAAATAGCGTTAAATTAACGTTAAATGAAGTTAAACTAACGTTAAATGGCGTTAAACTAACGATAAATGGCGTTTAATTAACGTTAAATTAAGTTAAACTGGCGTTAAATGAAGTTAAACTAACGTTAAATAGCGTTAAATTAACGTTAAATTAAGTTAAACTAACGTTAAATGAAGTTAAACTAACGTTAAATAGCGTTAAATTAACGTTAAATGAAGTTAAACTAACGTTAAATGGCGTTAAACTAACGTTAAATAGCGTTAATTGGCGTTAAATGACGTTAAACTAACGTTAGTGGCGTTAAACTAACGTAAAATGGCGTTAAACTAACGTAAAATGGCGTTAAACTAACGATAAATGGCGTTAAACTAACGTTAAATGGCGTTAAACATCGTTAAATGGCATTAAACTAGCGTTAAATGGCGTTAAACTAACGTTAAATGGCATTAAACTAACGTTAAATGGCGTTAAACTAACGTTAAATGGCGTTAAACTATCGTTAAATGGCGTTAAATTAAGGTTAAATAACGTTAAACTAACGTTAAATGGCGTTAAACTAACGTTAAATGGTGTAAAACTAACGTTAAATGGCGTTAAACTAACGTTAAATGGCGTTAAACTAATGTTAAATGGCGTTAAACTAACGTTAAATGGCGTTAATCTAACGTTAAATGGCGTTAAACTAACGTTAAATGGCGTTAAACTAACGTTAAATGGTGTTAAATTAACGTTAAATGAAGCTAAACTAACGATAAATGTCGTTAAACTAACGTTAAATGGCGTTAAACTAAAGTTAAATGGCGTTTAATTATGGTTAAATGACGTTAAACTAACGTTAAATGGCGTTAAACTAACGTTTAGCGTTAAACTAACGATAAATGGCGTTTAAATAACGTTAAATGAAGTTAAACTAACGTTAAATGAAGTTAAACTAACGTTAAATGAAGTTAAACTAACGTTAAATAGCGTTAAATTAACGTTAAATGAAGTTAAACTAACGTTAAATGAAGTTAAACTAACGTTAAATAGCGTTAAATTAACGTTAAATGAAGTTAAACTAACGTTAAATGGCGTTAAACTAACGTTAAATAGCGTTTAATTAAGGTTAAATAACGTTAAACTAACGTTAAATGGCGTTAAACTAACGGTAAATGGCGTTAAACTAACGTTAAATGGCGTTAAACTAACGTTAAATGGCGTTAAACTAACGTTAAATGGCGTTAAACTAACGTTAAATGGCGTTAAACTAACGTTAAATGGCGTTAAACTCTCGTTAAATGGCATTAAACTAACGTTAAATGGCGTTAAACTAACGTTAAATGGCGGTAAACAAACGTTAAATGGCGTTAAACTAACGTTAAATGGCGTTAAACTAACGTTAAATGGCGTTTAATTAAGGTTAAATAACGTTAAACTAACGTTAAATGGCGTTAAACTAACGTTAAATGGCGGTAAACTAACGTTAAATGGCGTTAAACTAACGTTAAATGGCGTTAAACTAACGTTAAATGGCGTTTAATTAAGGTTAAATAACGTTAAACTAACGTTAAATGGCGTTAAACTAACGTTAAATGCCGTTAAACTAAAGTTAAATGACGTTAAACTAACGTTAAATGGCGTTAAACTAACGTTAAATGGCGTTAAACTAACGTTAAATGGCGTTAAACTAACGTTAAATGAAGTTAAACTGACGTTAAATGGCGTTAAACTAACGATAAATGGCGTTTAATTAAAGTTAAATTAAGTTAAACTAACGTTAAATGAAGCTAAACTAACGTTAAATAGCGTTAAATTAACGTTAAATGAAGTTAAACTAACGTTAAATGGCGTTAACTAACGATAAATGGCGTTTAATTAACGTTAAATTAAGTTAAAATAACGTTAAATGAAGTTAAACTAACGTTAAATAGCGTTAAATTAACGTTAAATGAAGCTAAACTAACGATAAATGGCGTTAAACTTACGTTAAATGGCGTTAAAGTAACGTAAAATGGCGTTAAACTAACGTTAAATGGCGTTAAATGGCGTTAAACTAACCTTTAAATGGCGTTAAACTAACATTAAATGGCGTTTAATTAAGGTTAAATATCGTTAAACTAATGTTAAATGGCGTTAAACTAACTTTAAATGGCGTTTAATTAAGGTTAAATAACGTTAAACTAACGTTAAATGGCGTTAAACTAACGGTAAATGGCGTTGAACTAACGGTAAATGGCGTTAAACTAACGTTAAATGGCGTTAAACTAACGTTAAATGGCGTTAAACTAACGTTAAATGGCGTTAAACTAACGTTAAATGGCGTTAAACTAACGTTAAATGGCGTTAAACTAACGTTAAATGGCGTTAAACTAACGTTAAATGGCGTTAAACAACGTTAAATGGCGTTTAATTAAGGTTAAATAACGTTAAACTAATAACGTTAAATGGCGTTAAACTAACGTTAAATGCCGTTAAACTAACGTTAAATGGCGTTAAACTAACTTTAAATGGCGTTAAACTAACGTTAAATGAAGTTAAACTAACGTTAAATAGCGTTAATTAACGTTAAATGAAAGCTAAACTAACGATAAATGGCGTTAAACTTTACGTTAAATGGCGTTAAACTAAATTTAAATAGCGTTTAATTAGGTTAAATGGCGTTTAATTAAGGTTAAATAACGTTAAAGTAACGTTAAATGGCGTTAAACTAACGGTAAATGGCGTTAAACTAACGTTAAATGACGTTAAACTAACGTTAAATGGCGTTAAACTAACGTTAAATGGCGTTAAACTAACGTTAAATGACGTTAAATTAACGTTAAATAACGTTAAACTAACGTTAAATGGCGTTAAAGTAACGTAAAATGGCGTTAAACTAACGTTAAATGGCGTTAAACTAACGTTAAATGGCGTTAAACTAACGTTAAATGGCGTTAAACTAACGTTAAATGGCGTTTAATTAAGGTTAAATGGCGTTAAACTAACGTTAAATGGCGTTAAACTAACGTTAAATGACATTTAATTAAGGTTAAATGACGTTAAACTAACGTTAAATGACGTTAAACTAACGTTAAATGGCGTTAACTAACGTTATATGGCGTTTAATTAACGTTAAATGAAGGTAAACTTAACGATAAATGGCGTTAAACTAACGTTAAATGGCGTTAAACTAACGTTAAATGGCGTTAAACTAACGTTAAATGGCGTTTAATTAAAGTTAGATGGCGTTAAACTAACGCTAAATGGCGTTTAATTAAGGTTAAATGATGTTAAACTAACGTTAAATAGCGTTAAATTAACGTTAAATGAAGTTAAACTAACGTTAAAATGGCGTTAAACTAGCGATAAATGGCGTTTAATTAACGTTAAATTAAGTTAAACTAACGTTAAATGAAGTTAAACTAACGTTAAATAGCGTTAAATTAACGTTAAATGAAGTTAAACTAACGTTAAATGGCGTTAAACTAACGTTAAATGGCGTTAAATTAACGTTAAATGACGTTTAACTAACGTTAATTGGCGTTAAACTAACGTAAAATGGCGTTAAACTAACGATAAATGGCGTTAAACTAACGTAAAATGGCGTTAAACTAACGTTAAATGGAGTTTAATTAAGGTTAAATAACGTTAAACTAACGTGAAATGGCATTAAACTAACGGTAAATGGCGTTAAATTAAGGTTAGATGGCGTTAAACTAACGTTAAATGGCGTTAAACTAACGTTAAATGGCGTTAAACTAACGTTAAATGGCGTTTAATTAAAGTTAGATGGCGTTAAACTAACGCTAAATGGCGTTTAATTAAGGTTAAATGATGTTGGGAAGTAATGTTAAATGGCGTTAAACCAACGTTAAATGGCGTTAAACCAACGTTAAATGGCGTTTTACCTGGTGCCAATAACGTTAAACTAACGTTAAATGGCGTTAAACTAACGTTAAATGCCGTTAAACTAACGTTAAATGGCGTTTAATTAAGGTTAAATATCGTTAAACTAATGTTAAATGGCGTTAAACTAACGTTAAATGGCGTTTAATTAAGGTTAAATGACGTTAAATCCACGTTAATGGCGTTAAACTAACGTTAAATGGCGTTAAACCACGTTAAATGGCGTTAAAACTGTTAAATGGCGTTTAATTAAGGTTAAATAACGTTAAACTAACGTGAAATGGCGTTAAACTAACGTTAAATGGCGTTAAACTAACGTTAAATGACGTTAAACTAACGTTAAATGGCGTTAGACTAACGTTAAATGGCGTTAAACTAACGTTAAATGGCGTTAAACTATCGTTAAATGGCATTAAACTAACGTTAAATGGCGTTTAATTAAGGTTAAATGACAAACTAATGTTAAATGGCGTTAAACTAACGTTAATTGGCGTTAAATTAATGTTTAATGGCGTTAAACTAACGTTAAATGGCGTTTAATTAAGGCTAAATAACGTTAAACTAACGTTAAATGGCGTTAAACTCACGTTAAATGACGTTTAATTAAGGTTAAATGACGTTAAACTAACGTTAAGTGGCGTTAAAGTAACGTAAAATGGCGTTAAACTAACGTTAAATGGCGTTAACCTAACGTTAAATGGCGTTAAACTAACGTTAAATGCCGTTAAACTAACGTTAAATGCCGTTTAATTAAGGTTAAATATCGTTAAACTAATGTTAAATGGCGTTAGACTAACGTTAAATGGCGTTTAATTAAGGTAAATTGACGTTAAACTAATGTTAAATGGAGTTAAACTAACGTTAATTGGCGTTAAATTAATGTTTAATGGCGTTAAACTAACGTTAAATGGCGTTTAATTAAGGCTAAATACCGTTAAACTAACGTTAAATGGCGCTAAACAAACGTTAAATGGCGTTAAACTAACGTTAAATGCCGTTAAACTAACGTTAAATGGCGTTTAATTAAGGTTAAATATCGTTAAACTAATGTTAAATGGCGTTAAACTAACGTTAAATGGCGTTTAATTAAGATTAAATGGCGTTAAACTAACGTTAAATGGCGTATAATTAAGGTTAAATAACGTTAAACTAACGTTAAATGGCGTTAAACTAACGTTAAATGGCGTTAAACTAACGTTAAATGACGTTAAACTAACGTTAAATGGCGTTCAACTAACGTTAAATGGCGTTAAACTAACGTTAAATGGCGTTAAACTATCGTTAAATGGCATTAAACTAACGTTAAATGGCGGTAAACTAACGTTAAATGGCGTTAAACTAACGTTAAATGGCGTTAAACTAACGTTAAATGGCGTTTAATTAAGGTTAAATAACGTTAAACTAACGTTAAATGGCGTTAAACTAACGTTAAATGACGTTAAACTAACGTTAAATGGCGTTAAACTAACGTTAAATGGCGTTAAACTAACGTTAAATGGCGTTAAACTAACGTTAAATGGCGTTAAACTAACGTTAAATGGCGTTAAACTAACGTTAAATGGCATTAAACTAACGTTAAATGGCGTTAAATTAATGTTAAATGAAGTTAAACTAACGATAAATGGCGTTAAACTAACGTTAAATGGCGTTAAACTAACGTTAAATGGCGTTTAATTAAGGTTAAATGACGTTAAACTAACGTTAATTGGCGTTAAACTAACGTTAAATGGCGTTAAACTAACGATAAATGGCGTTTAATTAACGTTAAATTAAGTTAAACTAACGTTAAATGAAGTTAAACTAACGTTAAATATCGTTAAATTTACGTTAAATGAAATTAAACTAACGTTAAATGGCGTTAAACTAACGATAAATGGCGTTTAATTAAAGTTAAATTAAGTTAAACTAACGTTAAATGAAGTTAAACTAACGTTAAATAGCGTTAAATTAACGTTAAATGAAGCTAAACTAACGATAAATGGCGTTAAACTTACGTTAAATGGCGTTAAACTAAAGTTAAATGGCGTTTAATTAAGGTTAAATGACGTTAAACTAACGTTAAATGGCGGTAAAGTAACGTAAAATGGCGTTAAACTAACGTTAAATGGCGTTAAACTAACGTTAAATGGCGTTAAATTAACCTTTAAATGGCGTTAAACTAACGTTAAATGGCGTTTAATTAAGGTTAAATATCGTTAAACTAATGTTAAATGGCGTTAAACTAACGCTAAATGGCGTTTAATTAAGGTTAAATGACGTTAAACTAATATTAAATGGCGTTAAACTAACGTTAAATGGCGTTAAACTAATGTTAAATGGCGTTAAACTAACGTTAAATGGCGTTTAACTAAGGTTAAATAACGTTAAACTAACGTTAAATGGCGTTAAACTAACGGTATATGGAGTTAAACTAACGTTAAATGACGTTAAACTAACGTTAAATGGCGTTAAACTAACGTTAAATGGCGTTAAACTATCGTTAAATGGCGTTAAACTATCGTTAAATGGCATTAAACTAACGTTAAATGGCGTTAAACTAACGTTAAATGGCGGTAAACTAACATTAAATGGCGTTAAACTAACGTTAAATGGCGTTAAACTAACGTTAAATGGCGTTTAATTAAGGTTAAATAACGTTAAATGGCGTTAAACTAACGTTAAATTCCGTTAAACTAACGTTAAATGCCGTTAAACTAACGTTAAATGGCGTTAAACTAACGTTAAATGGCGTTAAACTAACGTTAAATGGCGTTAAACTAACGTTAAATGGCGTTAAACTATCGTTAAATGGCGTTAAACTAACGTTAAATGGCGTTAAACTAACGTTAAATGCCGTTAAACTAACGTTATATGGCGTTTAATTAAGGTTAAATATCGTTAAACTAATGTTAAATGGCGTTAAACTAACGTTAAATGGCGTTTAATTAAGGTTAAATGAAGTTAAACTAATGTTAAATGGCGTTAAACTAACGTTAAATGGCGTTAAACTACGTTAAATGGTTTAAACTAACGTTAAATGGCGCTAATTAAGGTTAACAACGTTAAACTAACGTTAAAATGGCGTTAAACTAACGGTAAATGGCGTTAAACTAACGCAAAATGAGACGTTAAACTAACGTTAAATGGCGTTAAACTAAATATTAAAATGGCGTTAAACTAACGTTAAATGGGCGTTAAACTATCGTTAAATGGCATTAAACTCAACGTTAAATGGCGTTAAACTAACGTTAAATGGCGTTAAACTAACGTTAAATGGCGTTTAATTAAGGTTAAATAACGTTAAACTAACGTTAGCCGGCGTTAAACTAACGTTAAATGCCGTTAACCAAGGTTAATGGCATTAAACTAACGTTGTGGCGTTAAACTAACGTTAAATGGCGTTAAACTAACGTTAAATGGCGTTAACTAACGTTAAAATGGCGTTAAACTAACGTTAACGGCGCTAAATTAACGTTAAAACAGCTAAACTAACGATAAATGGCGTTAAACTAACGTTAAAATGGCGTTAAACCAAAGTTAAATGATATACTCATGTTAAATGACGTTAAACTAACGTTAAATGGCGTTAAACTAACGTTAAAATGGCGTAAACCAATGATAAATGGCGTTTAATTAACGTTAAATTCGGTTAAAACTAACGTTAAACAGTTAAACTAACGCAACAGCGTTAAATTAACGTTAAACCAGTTAACCAACATTAAATGGCGTTAAACTAACGTTAAATGGCGTTAATCTAACGTTAAATGGCGTTAAACTAACGTTAAATGGCGTTAAACTAACGTTAAATGGCGTTAAATTAACGTTAAATGAAGCTAAACTAACGATAAATGGCGTTAAACTAACGTTAAATGGCGTTAAACTAAAGTTAAATGGCGTTTAATTATGGTTAAATGACGTTAAACTAACGTTAAATGGCGGCGTTAAAGTAACGTAAAATGGCGTTGCTAAACTAATGTTAAATGGCGTTAAACTAACGTTAAATGGCGTTTAATTAATGTTAAATGACGTTAAACTAATGTTAAATGGCGTTAAACTAACGTTAAATGGCGTTAAACTAATGTTAAATGGCGTTAAACTAACGTTAAATGGCGTTTAATTAAGGTTAAATAACGTTAAACTAACGTTAAATGGCGTTAAACTAACGGTAAATGGCGTTAAACTAGCGTTAAATGGCGTTAAACTAGCGTTAAATGGCGTTAAACTAACGTTAAATGACGTAAAACTAACGTTAAATGGCGTTAAACTAACGTTAAATGGCGTTAAACTAACGTTAAATGGCGTTAAACTAACGTTAAATGGCGTTAAACTAACGTTAAATGGCGTTAAACTAACGTTAAATGGCGTTAAACTAGCGTTAAATGGCGTTAAACTATCGTTAAATGGCATTAAACTAACGTTAAATGGCGTTAAACTAACGTTAAATGGCGGTAAACTAACGTTAAATGGCGTTAAACTAACGTTAAATGGCGTTAAACTAACGTTAAATGGCGTTTAATTAAGGTTAAATAACGTTAAACTAACGTTAAATGGCGTTAAACTAACGTTAAATGCCGTTAACTAACGTTAAATGCCGTTAAACTAACGTTAAATGGCGTTAAACTAACGTTAAATGGCGTTAAACTATCGTTAAATGGCGTTAAACTAACGTTAAATGGCGTTAAACTATCGTTAAATGGCGTTAAACTAACGTTAAATGGCGTTAAACTAACGTTAAATGGCGTTAAACTAACGTTAAATGGCGTTAAACTAACGTTAAATGCTGTTAAACTAACGTTAAATGACGTTAAACTAACGTTAAATGGCGTTTAATTAAGGTTAAATATCGTTAACCTAATGTTAAATGGCGTTAAACTAACGTTAAATGGCGTTTAATTAAGGTTAAATGACGTTAAACTAATGTTAAATGGCGTTAAACTAACGTTAAATGGCGTTAAACTAATGTTAAATGGCGTTCAACTAATGTTAAATGGCGTTAAACTAATGTTAAATGGCTTTAAACTAACGTTAAATGGCGTTTAATTAAGGTTAAATAACGTTAAATCAACGTTAAATGGCGTTAAAACTAACGTTACGGGCGTTAAACTAACGTTAAATGGCGTTAAACTAACGTTAAATAACGTTAAACTAACGTTAAATGGCGTTAAACTAACGTTAAATGCCGTTAAACTAACGTTAAATGGCGTTTAATTAACGTTAAATATCGTTAAACTAATGTTAAATGGCGTTAAACTAACGTTAAATGGCGTTTAATTAAGGTTAAATGACGTTAAACTAATGTTAAATGGCGTTAAACTAACGTTAATTGGCGTTAAATTAATGTTTAATGGCGTTAAACTAACGTTAAATGGCGTTTAATTAAGGCTAAATAACGTTAAACTAACGTTAAATGGTGTTAAACTAACGTTAAATGGTGTTAAACTAACGTTAAATGGCGTTAAACTAACGTTAAATGGCGTTAAACTAACGTTAAATGGCGTTAAACTAACGTTAAATGCCGTTAAACTAACGTTAAATGGTGTTTAATTAAGGTTAAATATCGTTAAACTAATGTTAAATGGCGTTAAACTAACGTTAAATGGCGTTTAATTAAGGTTAAATGACGTTAAACTAATGTTAAATGGCGTTAAACTAACGTTAAATGAAGTGCTTAATTTATATAAATGACGTTAAACTATCGTTAAATGGCGTTAAACTAACGTTAAATGGCGTTAAACTAATGTTAAATGGCGTTAAACTAACGTTAAATGGCGTTTAATTAAGGTTAAATAACGTTAAACTAACGTTAAATGGCGTTAAACTAACGGTAAATAGCGTTAAACTAGCGTTAAATGACGTTAAACTAACGTTAAATGGCGTTAAACTAACGTTAAATGGCGTTAAACTAACGTTAAATGGCGTTAAACTATCGGTAAATGGCGTTAAACTAACGTTAAATGGCGTTAAACTAACGTTAAATGGCGTTAAACAATGGTTAAATGGCGTTAAACTAACGTTAAATGCCGTTAAACTAACGTTAAATGGCGTTAAAATAACGTTAAATGGCGTTAAACTAACGTTAAATGGCGTTAAACTAACGTTAAATGGCGTTAAACTAACATTATATGGCATTTAATTAACGTTAAAAGGCGTTAAATTAACGTTAAATGAAGTTAAACTAACGATAAATGGCGTTAAACTAACGTTAAATGGCGTTAAACTAAAGTTAAATGGCGTTTAATTAATGTTAAATGACGTTAAACTAATGTTAAATGGCGTTAAACTAACGTTAAATGGCGTTAAACTAACGATAAATGGCGTTTAATTAACGTTAAATTAAGTTAAACTAACGTTAAATGGCGTTAAACTAACGTTAAATGGCGTTAAACTAACGTTAAATGGCGTTAAACTATCGTTAAATGGCATTAAACTAACGTTAAATGGCGATAAACTAACGTTAAATGGCGTTAAACTTTCAACGTGTTAAATGGCGTTAAACTAACGGTAAATGGCGCGAACTAACGTTAAATATGCTTAATTATATGTTAAATAACGTTAAACTAACGTTAAATGCCGCAAATTAAGGTTAAATAACGTTAAACTAACGTTAAATGGCGTTAAACTAACGGTAAATGGCGTTAAACTAACGTTAAATGGCGTTAAACTAACGTTAAAGGGCGTTAAACTAACGTTAAATGGCGTTAAACTAACGTTAAATGGCGTTAAATTAATGTTAAATGAAGTTAAACTAACGATAAATGGCGTTAAACTAACGATAAATGGCGTTTAATTAACGTTATATTAAATTAAACTAACGTTAAATGAAGTTAAACTAACGTTATATAGCGTTAAATTTACGTTAAATGAAATTAAACTAACGTTAAATGGCGTTAAACTAACGATAAATGGCGTTTAATTAACGTTAAATTAAGTTAAACTAACGTTAAATGAAGTTAAACTAACGTTAAATAGCGTTAAATTAACGTTAAATGAAGCTAAACTTAACGATAAATGGCGCGAACTGAAGAAACGGCGTTAAACTAACGTTAAATGGCGTTAAACTAACGTTAAATGGCGTTAAACTAACGTTAAATGGCGTTAAACTAACGTTAAATGCCGTTAAACTAACGTTAAATGGCGTTTAATTAAGGTTAAATATCGTTAAACTAATGTTAAATGGCGTTAAACTAACGTTAAATGGCGTTTAATTAAGGTTAAATATCGTTAAACTAATGTTAAATGGCGTTAAACTAACGCTAAATGGCGTTTAATTAAGGTTAAATGACGTTAAACTAATATTAAATGGCGTTAAACTAACGTTAAATGGCGTTAAACTAATGTTAAATGGCGTTAAACTAACGTTAAATGGCGTTTAATTAAGGTTAAATAACGTTAAACTAACGTTAAATGGCGTTAAACTAACGGTATATGGCGTTAAACTAACGTTAAATGACGTTAAACTAACGTTAAATGGCGTTAACGTTAAATGGCGTTAACTATCGTTAAATGGCGCGCAACTATCGTTAAATGGCGTTAAACTATCGTTAAATGGCATTAAACTAACGTTAAATGGCGTTAAACTAACGTTAAATGGCGGTAAACTAACATAATGCGTTAAACCAACGTTAAATGGCGGCGCGTCCAACGTTAAATGGCGTTTAATTAAGGTTAAATAACGTTAAATGGCGTTAAACTAACGTTAAATGCCGTTAAACTAACGTTAAATGCCGTTAAACTAACGTTAAATGGCGTTAAACTAACGTTAAATGGCGTTAAACTAACGTTAAATGGCGTTAAACTAACGTTAAATGGCGTTAAACTATCGTTAAATGGCGTTAAACTAACGTTAAATGGCGTTAAACTAACGTTAATTGCCGTTAAACTAACGTTAAATGCCGTTAAACTAACGTTAAATGGCGTTTAATTAAGGTTAAATATCGTTAAACTAATGTTAAATGGCGTTAAACTAACGTTAAATGGCGTTTAATTAAGGTTAAATGACGTTAAACTAATGTTAAATGGCGTTAAACTAACGTTAAATGGCGTTAAACTAATGTTAAATGGCGTTAAACTAACGTTAAATGGCGTTTAATTAAGGTTAAATAACGTTAAACTAACAAAATGGCGTTAAAATAACGGTAAATGGCGTTAAACTAACGTTAAATGGCGTTAAACTAACGTTAAATGTCGTTAAACTAACGTTAAATGGCGTTAAACTATCGGTAAATGGCATTAAACTAACGTTAAATGGCGTTAAACTAACGTTAAATGGCGGTAAACTAACGTTTAATGGCGTTAAACTAACGTTAAATGGCGTTAAACAATGGTTAAATGGCGTTAAACTAACGTTAAATTCCGTTAAACTAACGTTAAATGGCGTTAAAATAACGTTAAATGGCGTTAAACTAACGTTAAATGGCGTTAAACTAACGTTAAATGGCGTTAAACTAACATTATATGGCATTTAATTAACGTTAAATGGCGTTAAATTAACGTTAAATGAAGTAAACTAACGATAAATGGCGTTAAACTAACGTTAAATGGCGTTAAACTAAAGTTAAATGGCGTTTAATTAAGGTTAAATGACGTTAAACTAACGCTAAATGGTGTTAAACTAACGTTAAATGGCGTTAAACTAACGATAAATGGCGTTTAATTAACGTTAAATTAAGTTAAACTAACGTTAAATGGCGTTAAACTAACGTTAAATGGCGTTAAACTAACGTTAAATGGCGTTAAACTATCGTTAAATGGCATTAAACTAACGTTAAATGGCGATAAACTAACGTTAAATGGCGGTAAACTAACGTTAAATGGCGTTAAACTAACGGTAAATGGCGTTAAACTAACGTTAAATGGCGTTTAATTAACGTTAAATAACGTTAAACTAACGTTAAATGGCGTTAAACTAACGTTAAATGCCGTTAAACTAACGTTAAATGGCGTTAAACTAACGTTAAATGGCGTTAAACTAACGTTAAATGGCGTTAAACTAACGTTAAATGGCGTTAAACTAACGTTAAATGGCGTTAAATTAATGTTAAATGAAGTTAAACTAACGATAAATGGCGTTAAACTAACGATAAATGGCGTTAAACTAAACTTAAATGGCGTTTAATTAAGGTTAAATGACGTTAAACTAACGTTAATTGGCGTTAAACTAACGTTAAATGGCGTTAAACTAACGATAAATGGCGTTTAATTAACGTTAAATTAAGTTAAACTAACGTTAAATGAAGTTAAACTAACGTTAAATAGCGTTAAATTTACGTTAAATGAAATTAAACTAACGTTAAATGGCGTTAAACTAACGATAAATGGCGTTTAATTAACGATAAATTAAGTTAAACTAACGTTAAATGAAGTTAAACTAACGTTAAATAGCGTTAAATTAACGTTAAATGAAGCTAAACTAACGATAAATGGCGTTAAACTTACGTTAAATGGCGTTAAACTAAAGTTAAATGGCGTTTAATTAAGGTTAAATGACGTTAAACTAACGTTAAATGGCGTTAAAGTAACGTAAAATGGCGTTAAACTAACGTTAAATGGCGTTAAACTAACCTTTAAATGGCGTTAAACTAACGTTAAATGGCGTTTAATTAAGGTTAAATATCGTTAAACTAATGTTAAATGGCGTTAAACTAACGCTAAATGGCGTTTAATTAAGGTTAAATGACGTTAAACTAATATTAA
>NW_024753912.1:0-82500 GCF_018991925.1 Homarus americanus
TCCTTCCTGCACCTGGGACACTGCCTCCTGGGTGGGGAGGTGCAGCTGTTGATTTCAGGCGATGGAGGCGACCCGGCAGTTGCCTTGGCGTCACTGAGTGTGACCGCTATTGTGGGTAGAAGCGGCATCCCAGGGCAACCTGGGTGCCAGGCCGTCGGTTAGGCTACAGTAGGCCCTCACACCAAGGGAGAGGGAAGAAACAAGGAGAGGAGATAACTGAGGTGATAGGTTATATTGTTTCTAATGGCTCACTGTATCATCACTGCATTACATTAAGATACTTATAACACATCAACCTTTCTCAATAAGGGAGGATGAATTAGGACGCTTAGTAATGGTTTCTGCATTTATTGAATACTTTCTATTAGGGTTTAACGATTACACTTCAAACAATAACCTATTTTCTAGCTAGTTAAACAGGGTCACATGAATCACAATACATTTCGTGAACGGATAAAACCTAATGGGTACTCACATATATATCCCACCATGGGAGAAGATGGCACACACACGTCCATACATCACAATGCCAAAACAGACTTTGTCCTAAGACACAGACGCTTTGCAAGATGCCACATGGCTCTCCTTATTGGTTCAGGCCTAAGGCATTCACACTCAGAGTCACTGCAATTAGCTCACGCTTTCGGGAAATACTCACTCATGCCATTGTTACAACACTCCACATGGTCTCTTATATGAAAATTTGTGAGATGTTGACAAAATATTTCGCAAATTTTAATTCAAAATCTAGCTAGGAATATCTAAACTTAATTAGCACATCAAATTGACAACACAACTGTAATTCGCTAGATATCACGAATGCAAAGAAAATAAATTATATTATGTGTCAAAATAAAATAAAATGTCAAATATGAATCGCACAAAATCATGAGAACTAAAATGGATAAATTAAAAAAAACAGTTATAGAAGCACTCTAAAATAAAAATGAATATGGTAAATCAAACTGTTCTAATAAAATCCAAATCAATAAGTTATCAACTCAAAATATAGATAAAATCAATGAGGTATCAACTTATGAGGTGAGGAGCGCATCACAGGAATGAGTCGGCAGGGGTGCATTGTTGTCGCCATCCTGGACAGGCTTTGCTGCTTTCTGACTGCTTACTGACTGTCATGTTCGTCTGGTCTCCCTCTAGTGTGTGAGTGACAGAGGTATTACTCAAGTGGAAAAGTCTAGTGACATGGTCTTCACACCCACTAGCAGAATTTTGCTAGACCTGCAAATATTGGGTTTTAGTCTGGCTGGAAGTAAGATCAGTATGAGACATAGCGAGGTCATTAGGCCAGAGACGGTGTACACACCCTTTAGATTGCAGTTACTCATAATCCGCGGTATCTCAGGTAAATCCCAACTCGATCACATATTCTACCTTGATTGGAATGTCTAGCAGTGATTATCATTTACTTTTACATTATTCCGTCTCTAAATGCCTTCATGATATTATGCAACACAATGCCTATCTAGTTAATCCGAAAGTAACCCATGCAGGATAACGAGAGAAAAAAGCTATAGGTGGTTACGTCATGGAACAGGTGTCATTTACCTTCCATATCAAGATACATTAAAGAAACTAAACTTGCATTCCCTAGAAAGACGAGGAGTGCGGGGAGATATGATAGAAGTATTTAAGTGGGTCAAAGGCTTCAATGGAAGAGATATAGATAAAGTTCTTATAATATCCGAGCAGGATAGGACTCAAGCAACGGATTTAAGTCGGATAAGTTTATGTTTAGGAGGGAGATAGGAAGGAACTGGTTCACAAATAGGGTGGTGGACGAGTGGAACAAGCTTAGCAACTTTGTAGTAAGTGCTGGAACGCTGAAAAGTTTTTAAAAGGAGGCTAGATAGATTCATGGATGATAGAGAGTGGTAGTATTCTCGAGACAATAGCTGCCATGCACAGGCCAACCGGCCTATTGCAGACTCCTTATTTTCTTATGTTCTTATGTTCATAAACATGCTACGGTGTATAGCAGTGGACAGGTCACTAGGGAAGGTCTTTACAGAAATCCATCTCTATATGTCAACTACACTCAGTTCTAATAACCAAATATGAACAGAAAAGCGGGAAAAGAGCAGGATGTGTGTGGCAGGGTAAAGGGGCATGTGGGGGTTTGATGAACAGCAGTTGAGGGTGAGGGAGGAGGCTGGGCAGGGTTGGGTGTGAAGATGGTTGGCCGCTTGAGGTTGGCTGGCGGGGGACCTGGGGGCGAAGGAGCAGATCAGAGTTGGGTGGGGCCGTCTGGTTGGATTTTATTTATGCAGATGACATCACTCAAATAACAACACATCAAGGAAAATCGCGAGCGTTACAGGCCGACAACACCAGGCGGGAATTAGAAAGTGTAAATAATTACGAAAAACAATGGAAAATCCAGCCAGTCTCCCAAAATTCACAATGATACACTTATGCAGAAGGAAAACCCACCCATTAGTAACCAATAATGCCCAGATAGAATACAAAAGCAGAGGCACCCTCCTGGGCCTGTAAATATCCAACAGGTTACTCCCATCATATCCACAGCAGGAAGGAAAAACCAAGAAGCTAGAAAACTATACCGCTTTAAAGCGATTCCTGAGAAAATAAAACTCCGCCTGGTGACATCATTTATCACACCGATATTAACTTCCAGCAATACCTCTTCATACTATGAGCACCACTCAAATATTAAAATTACAGGTGGTCCAAAATGAAGTCCTAAGATTCGTCACAGGTGAAAGATGCCTTCACCAGAACCAGAGCCGAGATACATAGAGACCTGAGAATGAAACCCATCAACCAGCAGCTGCACGCCTGGCCAACGGAATCTGGCAAAAGATAGAACGATCAGAGCAAGAACTCCTTCAAAGACTCCCACCAGATAACGACAACCATACATGGTTCCCAAAAAGTTACCAAATCTCAAAAGGTCCATTACCACCCCGATCTACACGGCCAGGCAATAGACAACCTCCCTAGACCAGCATCCGCCAGTAGGGTCGGCGGAATATGAAATAAGGCCCTCACACCCATATATGGGACAGGGTAGGATGTCCAGTGCCTGTACCGACAGCAATAACTAACCATGACACACCCTAACACATTATTAACTTAGCTAGGCGGTCAGCCCGCCCTCTCTTACCTCCTCCTAAATTTCTTCAATTTCCAAACTATAACTTCCTTCCCCACCTCTGATCTTCTTTCACCTCCTGTCTCTAAAAAAATACAACATCTCACCTCCTTTCTAAAAAGGAATTTACCTTTCACTTCTCGTTTGAAGGAGAAAAGGGAGAAAGAAAGAATTACCCTCACCACGGGGCAGGAGAAATTAACCTCTTATCCTGGTGAGACATGAAGGAAAGGAGATTCACCCCTTCCGTTATGGGACAGGAAGAAACACACGCCTCGTCTTCCATAAAATGAAGTGTGTATGTGTGGGTGGGTGGAGTGTTAACCTCCTCTTCTCCACCACCACCTCCATTCCCCCTACCACCATCCTTATCACTCCCCACCCTCACCTCCGCCCTCATCACCACCTCCTCCACCCCCCCAACAGGACCCAGGTGGTTTGTGTCGCTCGACCCAAACATTCCATGGGTCGTCCTTGAGTTTCTTTGGTTGTCATTCTTTGTTAGTTCCTTTTTTGTCTGTCTTACGTACCCCCCCCCTCCTTCCTGGTGGTGTTGAGGTGGGAAGGAATGAGAGATGGAGAGAGTTGAGTGGGAGGAGAAAGGAGAGAGGAGTGGGGAGATGGAAAAAGGAGGATAGGAGGAGGTGTAAGGGAAAGAGAGGTGGGGAAAAAGACTGGAAAGATGAGAGGGGTTATGACGGGAAGGGAAAGTGATGAGAGAAGATGTGGGAGAGGAGGAGAGAAAGAAAAAAAAATAGAAAGAGACTTGAACAGTAAACTTATATAGCAGGAAAGTCACACACACACACACACACACACACACACACACACACACACACACACACACACACACACACACACACACACACACACACACACACACACACACACACACACACACACACACACACACACACAAATTAATGGTGCTCGTGTTCTCCTACACCTCGCACCATCAACAGTAACAATTATCACCATCACAGCACCGCGACTGACCATAAATCAACCACCACCGCCACCCCCCCCATTAAGCACCACCAGCCACTGTCCTAACAGCAACACTCACTCTCTTTACCATCAACCACTATCCTAGCACCAATAACAACTATCCTAGCACCATCAACCACTATCCTAGCACCAGTAACCATTACCTAAGCACCAACAGCCATGAACCAAAACCGATTACCACCGCAACTAACCACACAAACTTACCACCAACTAGAGCAAAATAACACTACCAACACCACTATCACAACAACCCCCCTCCACCACAAAAAACCCTACCAGTACCCCTACCACAACAATCCCCTACCACTACCACGCAACACCCCTCACCACAAAAACCCTACCAATTGCCCCTACCACAACAATCTCTACCACCGCAACAACCCCCTACCACCACAAAACCCAAGTACCCCTACCCAAACCACACACACACCAACAACCCCTACCACCATCACCAAAACCCTACCAACACAACCCCTACCACTACCCCCCCACCACCAGCCTTCCATAAAAAACACAGAAGGTAGACAATCAGGCGGCCACCTGTCACCTGAGAACGCATCGCCCCGTCCCATTTAGGTTCAACAATAGGACCCAGCGCCGAGCCTTCCTCCTGCCGGCAGCAGCGGCACCAAACCAACAACACCACTTCATTAATATGTCATGAAGCGGTGAGTGGTGATCCGCCTCCTGTGAATGGCACTTCTCTCCTCCCCCCCCCCCCACCCTCACCTGTCCTCCTATCTCCCTACCCTCCTCCTTCTCCTCCCTGTCCCTACCCTCCAGCCCCCCTCCCCTCCCCCCACACACCATTCAATATTTACAGTCGATACATTCTTTCCTCCCTCCCCTCCCCTCCCCTCCTCCTACCCCCCGACAACCGACTTATTCAGGTTAGAAGAATCCCGAGCCATTTGTATTGGACGTATGCAACCACATTCTCTCTCTCTCTCTCTCTCTCTCTCTCTCTCTCTCTCTCTCTCTCTCTCTCTCTCTCTCTCTCTCAGGACAAGGGTAGAGAGAAAAGGAGAAAGTGTGCGCCAGAGATAAATAGATAATAAAGAGAGAGAGAGAGAGAGAGAGAGAGAGAGAGAGAGAGAGAGACTAAAAAAAGTTACCAAGCTTGTATCTATTTCTCCAAACCTTATTGACGCATTAAACACATTGAGAAATAAGATGAAAGGCGTCAGGTATACTTCAATTACCTTTACCTGAAGAGATGTACTAATATATGTGTTTACGTGTCCAGGTGTATAAATATTACACCTTGAGGAATGAATCCATCCCGCCGCCCACCAGTCTTCCCCGCCGCCCACCAGCCTCGCCCCGACGCCTACAAACCCCATATCACCACCCACCACCCCTATATCACCACCCACCAGCCCTATATCACCACCCACCAGCCACGCCCCGCCGCCCACAAACCCCTCCCCCGCCGCCCACCAACCTCAGTTCATTACCTCCACTCCACATGATCGACTATAAGCTGCCATACTGCCCAGTCCATTCTCAACTTTAATTGCTTTTCCGTATCGCTGATTTAGAACCCAGGGACTACATGCCGGCGAGCGACGTCTGTCACCCCACCCGCCTAACTCCACCTCCTGTACCCCCACCATCCAATCCTACCTCACTCTCACCCCACCCTGCCCCGCCCCACCCCGCCCCCTGTTCCCCGAACCTTATCACCCAACTGCGACAACAACTCTCTAATGATAAAGTCCAGTTGGTGAGGAGGACCAATGGGCGCTCAACACCAGTAACCAGAACAGGTGTGAGAATCAATTAAACAATGGCCGCAACACCTGACGTACTCAATAATAAATTAAACTCTCGCTATATTGACTAACAGGTGTGGTTTAAGAGTCTGTATAGGACAATATGTGGCAAGGATCTCTCTCTCTCTCTCTCTCTCTCTCTCTCTCTCTCTCTCTCTCTCTCTCTCTCTCGTGGTGGACTCGCAGAACACGACAGACCCACAGACAAACAGAAAGACCGACAGATAGACAGAAAGACCCACAGACAGACAGACAGAGAGAGAGCGTTCCTAAACACCGACCTACTGTATACTCAAGCTATAGGTCACACACACACACACACACACACACACCCCAATGCTTTAACCATGTAAGCCACATCTCACTGACAGGTTAAGGTAGAATAGTGGTTGGTGGTGCTAGGATAATGGTTGATGGTGGTAGGTGGTGTTAGAATAGTGGTTGGTGGTGCTAGGATAACGGTTGATGGTGGTAGGTGGTGTTAAAATAGTGGTTGTTGGTGCTAGGATAGTGGTTGGTGGTGCTAGGATAATGGTTGATGGTGGTAGGTGGTGTTAAAATAGTGGTTGTTGGTTGGTGCTAGGATAGTGGTTGGTGGTGCTAGGATAATGGTTGATGGTGGTAGGTGGTGTTAGAATAGTGGTTGTTGGTTGGTGCTAGGACAGTGGTTGGTAGATTATGAACAACATACAAGGATTGCAACCAAACACCGGATATCAAATAAACACATTTCGTCAACCAAATTTAATAACCACTCCGCCACCGCCCATAAGTAATCACAATGGGTAGAACATATTGTACTCAACATTAGGCGACTCACACACGTACTCAAACAGCAGAAACAAACTGTCCTCACCAAACGGGGGTACATCACGGTACACGAACACTACACGTCATCTAGGTAACACAACTCCTCGATAATATCACAATACTCACGACTAATCAAGACCCTTATCACTGACGAGGAGACACCATCATCACCATCACCACCATCATCATCATCACGTCGGGGAAGGTTGACTTATTAATAAAGGTGAAAGAGTGACACATGACACCTTCAGGAAACAAGGAGAGTGTGTGTGTGTGTGTGTGTGTGTGTGTGTGTGTGTGAGTGTGTGTGTGTGTGAGTGTGTGTGAGTGTGGTGTGTGTGTGTGTGTGTGTAGGTGTGTGTGTGTGTGTGTGTGTGTGTGTGTGTCAATAAACTTCACGTGTTATTATACAAGCGACTGACTCTCCCTTTACCTTCGCACTTAATTAATTACCTTTATTACCTATACGTTATTAGTTAGCCTTTGTTGACGCCGTCCGAGAGAAGCTTGTGGCTCAGCTCTCCCCCACACACGCCGTAAACAACCTGATCTATATAACCTAACCTAAGAGAGAGAGAAAGGAAGGAAGGAAGGAAGGAAGGAAGGAAGGAAGGAAGGAAGGAAGGAAGGAAGGAAGGAAGGAAGGAAGGAAGGAAGGAAAGGGAACACCCGACTGAGTAACGCCCCCAAATCTGAATCCGGATTTGAAACTGGCGTGCCTGACAGGTCGGGTCACACCTGTGTACCCTGACACTTGCTGACAACAATGACAAGTTTAACACACACACACTAATGTCAAGGTGGGAAACAAGGCGATGTGACAACGGATAATGTAACAACGGGTGACATAACGATAACTGATGTGACAACGGCAGTAACGCGTACAACACAGGTCACGAGGGGCAGCGCGGGTACACCACTACACACACAGAGACAATATGGCTGACACTACACAAGATAATCTTTAATTCTCCTGCAGAAGAGTTATGTAGGTACCCATTAACACCTGGGTGGACTAGGGGAAGGATGGCCAGCGTTGTCTACACTGGGCCTCTGAATATAACACCAGCAGTCACCAACAACAATAATAGCAGCAGTGTTACCAACGGCGATACTCAGAGGCCAGCAACTTAAACAAAACAAGGTAATTACAGGTATAAAAGGTGATGACTCATCTAAAGAAAATACAGAAACTAATTATATATTCCTAACACACAAAACACTAAGCCAGCAGTCACAATTACAGTACATGAAATAGTCCAGCACTAATTTACACGGTATGTACGTACGTATGTATGTGGTATAATGGTCAGCATGCTCGCCTCGCAAGCGAGCGGACCTGGGTTCGGTCCCCGGGCAGGGTGAAACTATGGGGAAGTTTCTTTACGCCATTTGCCTCTGTCTACCCAGCAGTAATTGGGGACCTGGATGTTAATCGATTTGCGGATCGTAATCCGGGGTAATGGTTAGCCAGTGCAGTTGGCGAGTTGTCCGGTCTTCTCGGACTATTCCTTGACACTGGATCATGCAACTCGTTAACTCAGGGTGTGGTTGTTGTGTTGGCGACAGCTTCTACACCTTAAACAAATTCACGCCTAGGTGGGCCTTGGGCCGGCCATCCTCGATTTCGAAGGGTTTCCATTATGTATGTATGTCTAGAGGTGCCACGACAAACAAAGAGTAATGCCCACCTGCCACCACTAGTACAAAATCCTATCCTAACCTAACCTAACCTAGCCTGACCTGACCTGACCTGACCTGACCTGACCTGACCTGACCTGACCTGACCTGACCTAACCTAACCTAACCTAACCTGACCTGACCTGTCCTGTCCTAGCCTAACCTAAAATAATGAAGCTTAACCTAACTTAACCAAACCAGATCCATTGTCCCAGTACAAAAACTGTTCTGAGTCCGGCTATTTAAGGCCAGCACCACCGCTATACCTCTCTTGTCTGGCCATTAGCTAATTGGATGGTTCAAGGTCCCCTCCCCACCCCACCTCACCCGCCCCCACTCCCCCTCTCACTTGCCTAAACCCACTCGCCCATCTCCCTCCCTTCCCACCCCCCTCCTCTACCCGTAACCTACGCCCGTTTCTTCCTTTACCACCCAACTCCCACCCCCCACCCCCTCCCCTTCCCTTGGTCTATATACAATAGCTAGGGTGTCTGTCTTTTACACACACACACACACACACACACACACACACACACACACACACTAATTAAAAAAAAATATGGTCTTCACGTCTGTTCCCTCCGTCTTGAGTGCCTTGTCTTTTCATCGCCTTTTATACGATTTCCGGCAATCAGTCATAATATTACCATAATTTTCCACTACACTCGCTCCATCTTCCCCGACACAGTTGAAACATTCTCATTTTATTCGGCCCGTCTCCATTCCACTTACATCTCGGGAACGTTGGACCGTCCCCATCCTGAAAGACTTTACCCATTTTTTTTTCAGTATAAATTTAAGTTCATGTGAAGATTCGTCCCCCCCGCTCCCCCGAACTAATTTCACTTGATTAAATATCCTAACGTTACCTGGGGTGGGGTGGGGTTAGGTTAGGTTGGGTGAGATGGGGTTAGGTTAGGTTGGGTGAGATGGGGTTAGGTTAGGTTGGGTGAGATGGGGTTAGGTTAGGTTGGGTGAGGTTAGGTTAGGTTAGGTTAGCATGTTTAATCATCAGGTGAAATTAGCTAAAGTGGGGCTAATCTTAATAATGTTTCACCGTAAAAAAATAAAATAATAAAATAAAATAAATATATAACAAATAACAAATATAAAAAAATCCTATGGTGAAATCCTCCATCGGGACAACAACACCACCCCTACGTCACGCTTCTCACCTCTCAAGAAGATAAACCTAAGCTCCTCACCTCACTCCTAGACGTAGACAAACACGAATTATTTTCTTTTTAATGAATAATTCGTGCGGGAAGGAAGGAGGAAGGAAGGGAGGAAGGGAGGAGGAGACATGATAATTAACCTCCCCTCATCCAAGTATTTTCACCTTATGAATAAACAGACCCTAAGGCTATCTTGGGTTGGTTGGGTCAGGTCAAGTTCAGTACGTCAAATAAGTTGGAAATATCATCTCAATAAACCTTAAAGAAATAGCATCCAAAATCCACACACACACACACACACACACACACACACACACACACACACACAGAACGACACACACACACACACACACACACACACACACACACACACAACACACACACACCTCACTATGAATAACTTAGCTGAACACATTCATAAATAAGACTTTGTTGCGAAAGTTATTGTCATATTAAACAACAAGGTTATTTTATGTGTGAACTAACGTAAACTCATTCATAAATAGAGATGGTTCACACACACACACACACACACACACACACACACACACACACACACACACACACACACACACACACACACACACACACACACCTCACTATGAATAACTTAGCTGAACACATTCATAAATAAGACTTTGTTGTGAAAGTTATTGTCATATTAAACAACAGCATATTTTATGTGTGAACTCAACGTAAACTCATTCATAAATAGAGATGGTTTACACACACACACACACACACACACACACACACACACACACACACATTCATAACATCGTCTACACTCACCATGAATGAAAGAATGTAAACAACACTACAAGAGTAAAACAGTCCCCCTCACAACACAACCCTCGATGACGCACCGTAACATAACAAGGAAATAAGTCGTTCCAGGTCCGGTTTCAGTTGTCTTAGTAAATAAACTCCTTTTTATTTCATCGGAAAATTAAATACAATGAAACCTCTATATAGCGGATTTCTCCCTCCGTGTAATCCGTTAGATAGGGATTTACATCTAACGGACCTCTATATAGCGGATTTCTCCCTCCGTGTAATCCGTTAGATAGGGATTTACATCTAACGGACCTCTATATAGCGGATTTCTCCTTCCATGTAATCCGTTAGATAGGATTTACATCTAACGGACCTCTATATAGCAGATTTCCTCCGTGTAATCCGTTAGATGGGGATTACATCTAACGGACCTCTATATAGCGGATTTCTCCTTCCATGTAATCCGTTAGATAGGGATTTACATCTAACGGACCTCTATATAGCGGATTCTCCGTAATCCGTTAGATAGAGACATCTAACGGACCTCTATATAGCGGATTTCCTTCCATGTAATCCGTTAGATGGGATTTACATCTAACGGACCTCTATATAGCGGATTTCTCCTTCCATGTAATCCGTTAGATAGGATTTACATCTAACGGACCTCTATATAGCGGATTTCTCCCTCCGTGTAATCCGTTATATAGGGATTTACATCTAACGGACCTCTATATAGCGGATTTCTCCCTCCGTGTAATCCGTTAGATAGGGATTTACATCTAACGGACCTCTATATAGCGGATTTCTCCTTCCATGTAATCCGTTAGATAGGGATTTACATCTAACGGACCTCTATATAACGGATTTCTCCTTCCATGTAATCCGTTAGATAGGGATTTACGTCTAACGGACCTCTATAGCGGGATTTTCCTTTCATGTAATCCGTTAGATGATTTACATCTAACGGACCTCTATATAGCGGATTTTCCATGCAATCCGCAGAGATAGGGGATTTACATCTAACGGACCTTTTATAGCGGATTTCTTCTGATGTAATCCGTTAGATGGGGATTTACATCTAACGGACCTCTATATAGCGGATTTCTCCTTCCATGTAATCCGTTAGATAGGGATTTACATCTAACGGACCTCTATATAACGGATTTCTCCTTCCATGTAATCCGTTAGATAGGGATTTACGTCTAACGGACCTCTATATAGAGGATTGTCACCTCGATATAGTTAATTATATGGCAGTTTCATATCTAAATGACCCTCGATATAACGATTTATAACATTCTTCCTCCCTAACATTAACAAGTCAAAAACAGTCCTCCCAACATTCACAGCCTCTACAACATCTACAGTCAAAATCAATCTTCCCCAACATTCACCACTAATATTCTTCTTCTCCAACATTCACAACTTCCATAAACATCTACAGCTAAAAAACACCCCCCCCCTCCCCAACATTCACAACCAAAACATTCCCTCCAAACATTCACAACCTTTCCAACATCTATTGTACAGCTAAAAACGTTCCTCCAACATCCAAGCCTCAACATTCACAACTAAAACACACTGACAGCCTCTACAGTACAACCACAACTAGTTCTAAATTTAACTACAGTTCTCCCCCCAAACTTTCCCCTCCGTAGCTTCTACTTTCTACAAAAAAAAAGTTTAAAAAGTTAACCCCCCCAAAAATAATCCAATTTAAAATACTTTTATCGCGATTGAAACTTTCCAAAAAACTGTACTTCTTGGGAGGAGGGGAGGAGGGGGGGGGAGGGCGATGGGGTAGGGAGAGAGAGGGGAGGGGGGAGGAGGGGGAGGGTGGAGGGAAGAGAAGAGGGATTGTTGGAAAGTAGAAGATGGTAGGGAAAGGTGGAAGCTAAGGAGCAAATTGAAGGAAGGAAGGAAGGAAGGAAGGAAGGAAGGAAAGGAGGTTAATAGACTCTCGAAGGAAGAAAGAAAGATAAGGAAGGAAGGAAGGAAGGAAGGAAGGAAGGAAGGAATGAAGGAAGAAAGATAAGGAAGGAAGGAAGGAATGAGGAAAGATAAGGAAGGAAGGAAGGAAGGAAGATAAGGAAACAATACCCAAATATCAACACACCTCCCCAAATCTCACCTTGACGCCGCTAATATAAACTCCAGGTATGATATAATTAGCCCCAGGTGAGTTTTATCTCTATTGACACCTGTAATAAACTTCTTCCTCAGCCTCACCTTTCATCTCACTCAGGAGGATTGACAACGTTTTTTTTATTATTGTTTATTAATTGAATCTTGTTTTATTTCAATTTCAACAACTTGGTTTTTTTTTAAGGAGGAAATAATGTGAGGTGAGGAAGATGAAGGGGAGGAGGAGGGGAAAGAGGAGGAGGAGGAGGAGGAGGAGGGAGGAGGAGGAGGAGGAGGAGGAGGAGGATGGGGGCTCCTCAGATGGTAGGGAGAACACCTCAACATTATTCTCTCCACAACTCAACAATTCTATAGGTCCAACTTACTATCGAGCCCTCAGTGTCAAAGCCGCCAATTTGTTCCCGGCACCTGATAGCCACCTGACTGACCCGACCGATAGGACGGGCGGGATTAGTAAGTGATTGGGGCGGGGCGGGATTGGGGCGGGCGGATTGGGGTGGGGCGTGGATTAGGTGGGCGGATTGGGGCGTGGATTAGGTGGGGTGATATATCACGTAGATCCAGGCATGGTGGTGATTGACAGGTATTTCAATCACGGTGATAGGTGTGTGATTTAATCCATGTCTGGTGGTGTCAGTGGTGTTGATTTCTCGCGGCTGATCTGATGGGTTGGGTGAGGTTGACAATGCCAGTTAGTGAAAGGATTTTAGGTGTCCAAATCTTCTCTCTCTCCTGAAGCCCACTTTCAACGCCATTCTAAGCACAAAACCTCTAACACGAAACCCGTAGGCCATTCTCCCAAAGCCAGTTTCCACCCCACCAACAAATAAAAAACAAAATAAAAAAAACAAATAAAAAAAGAATGGGCCAGTTTGAAAAGGTCAGTAACGGGGGATGAAAGGGTTACTGAACACCTGATTTCATGGTTAGTTTAATGATTAGTTCCTGGGTTGGTTAGGCCTGTGTAAAGGAGAGATCTCTACCACATTATACTATACACCTTTACTACATTATACACCTGAGCTACACTATACGACCCGAGCCATTATACGACCCGAGCCATTAATTATATAAACCCACCCAGATGATGCAGCTAATATATGAGCAGCCAGTCCACGTGACTAATAAAAGGACACACACACACACACACACACACACACACACACACACACACACTAAGATGACCAGCGTAGAGGTACTAATACAGGTGTAAGGGTCTTTAATTTAATACACTTCTAAGACCACACAAACAAAAGACTTCATCGTACACACAAACCCAATTTTTCCAAAGTCCAAAATCCTTGCAGGTAGGAAAACAAGTCTTTCCCGGCAAGAAGCTTTACAGTTCCCCCAAAAGTTTAATTGAACGTCACTACAACTTAACCGGATTATTATTCAACCATGGGAAGACTTTTTACTTCACCTGAGTTAGGATGTTGAGGTGTGACTGGGTGGGGGGGGGGGTGGAGGGGGTTGTTGGACAGGTTATTAAGACGATACTGAGTGAGGAAACTTTAACTATACTTGACCCAACAATATTTAATAACAATTGGGTGATTCACTGGTCAAAGGTCAGAGATCACATGCGAGTTGTATCCACCAATCACAGGCTATATATTTATAAACAAAAGCCGGGCCCTATAACATCATGTAAATTGCAGTCGAAAAATCCTGCACAACAACAATAACCAAGAGATGAAGTATATCATGTTTGTAAACACCGACACATACCATCATGCCAGTTCACGCTCCGGTAGTGGTCACGTGATTTTATCCACCCACGGAAACTTGCCACTGATCAACACCGAAAAAAATAAAATAAAATAAAATATAGAAAAAAATGCTAAACTCCAATAAACGTAACGTGATATAATAGTTTACCTGTCATATCTGATACAGGTATAAGAGGGAAACCATATAAAGGGCTGTAATACGAGTTCATTATCCAGGTAAGGCTTCACCCATCCATCACAGCCGTCACATTACATCCATCACCACTAAAGGTTATATTATACTGTACTCCACTTTGAGAATTACTGTATGTACTGTACTCTCCTGGATACCAGACCTTGTACTCTATAATGCAGTGAGGTTCAATCTCCCCCCCCCCCTCCTTGAGTACGATGATGTAGCTTCCTCCTTGAGTACGATGATGTAGTCTCCTCCTTGAGTACCATGACAAAAGGCATAGCTAGATATTTCATGGGCAGCTTCATTACAACCAGATTTTTATCAACTCTCTCTCTCTCTCCACAAGACAAAAAAAAAGAAGTTAGACTCACATTAAGGGAGAAACATCAACGTCAAATGTTACAAAGCATCACATACAAAGTTGGAGCTAAGACCCACTAGGCTAATTTCATCAAACACTCGCCACCTCCAAACTTATACCATCTGAGTTAAGGTTTGTTTTATCGCGAGCAAAACTTAGGTGGTCCTCGCTCTACCCATTTCCATTCCCCCTTTCCCTCGCACGACCCTCCCCCCCCCCACCACCTCTCCTTCCTCTCTTACCCCTTCTCTCACACGACCCTCTTCTTGTCCCTCTCCTCTATTCCCCCTCCTCCCTATACGACCCCACTCTCCCTCCTTCTCTCACACACCACTTTCTTCCTTCTTCCCCACACGACCCCTCCCCCTCCCGCTTTCTTTCTTTCTCAACGCTCCTGAGTCTCCTGCCTTTCCTCCCGTCCGTCGCACAAAGTTCACTGAGGAAAAATTACTTTGTTAACTCAGAAAAATGTTTTATAGTTGCCTGACATTCTCCCCACTCACCCCAACCTTGACTCTCTCCTCCCCACCCTACCCTCACTCTCCCCCTCATCCCTACACCCAAACACTCCTCACTCCCACCTTGACTCTCCTCCCCACTCCTACCCTCACTCTCTCTCCCTCATCCCATACTCCAAACACCCTCCCCTCACCCTACCTTGACTTCTCTCCTCCCCATTCCCTACTCCCCACTCTCTCCCTCATCCCCACCTAAACACCCTCCCCCCCACCCACCTTGACTCTCTCCTCCCATTCCTACCTCACTCTCTCCCTCATCCCTACCTAAACACTCTCCCCCTCACTCCTACCTTGACTCTCTCCTCCCCACTCCTACCCCCTCTCACTCCTAGACTCTCTCCCCCTCACCCCTACCTAGACATGCCCCACCTGGCTACTGTGAGGTGCAGGGAACAAGCAGGGAGCAGAGGTTGCCTGTTAGCCGACGATAAAGTCAACTATTGTGTACAAAAACGTCCCGACCGAGTCCAACTTGGGCGAGTGCAAATTTAAACACCCAGGAAAAAGAAAAACTGACAACTCGACAAACTGTGGAGAGTAAAGTGCTCGACAACTTGGGGAGGGTGTAAAGTGTTCGACAACTTGGGGAGGGTGTAAAGTGCTCGACAACTTGGGGAGGGTGTAAAGTGTTCGACAACTTGGGGAGGGTGTAAAGTGCTCGACAACTTGGGGAGGGTGTAAAGTGCTCGACAACTTGGGGAGGGTGTAAAGTGTTCAACAACTTGAGGAGGATGTAAAGTGCTCAACAACTTGGGGAGGATGTAAAGTGCTCGACAACTTGGGGAGGGTGTAAAGTGTTCGACAACTTGGGGAGAGTGTAAAGTGCTCAACAACTTGGGGGGAGAGTGTAAAGTGCTCGACAACGAGGGAGGTGTAAAGTGCTCAACAACTTGGGGAGGTGTAAAATGTTCGACTTAACTTGGGGAGGTGTAAAGTGCTCGACTTAACTTGGGGAGGTGTAAAGTGCTCGACAACTTGGGAGGTGTAAGTGCTCGACAACTTGGGAGGTGTAAAGAGTGCTCGACAACTTGGGGAGGATGTAAGGAGTGCTCAACAACTTGGGAGGTAAAGTGCTCACTGCTTGGGGAGGGATGTAAAAGTGCTCGACAACTTGGGGAGGGTGTAAAGTGTTCGACAACAGGAGGGGTGTAAGTGTTCGACAACTTGGGAGAGTGTAAGTGTTCGACAACCCTCAAAACATCACCCACAAAACACAAGTAAAGAAGAAAAAACTATCAACTCCATTAAAAAAATAAAATAAAAACATCCCCACCACCCCATCACAACCTCCCCCACCACCCCCTCCCCCACCACCCCTACCTCCCCCACCACCCCCACCACCAACAAGACACCTGACACTCGACTCCCAACCTTTTATCCAATTTAGGGAAATCTTGTCGGTAAAAGCCAACAGCTGGTACTTCATAAAACACTTTTCACACAATCTCTTCCCATACGATCCCCTCTCTTGGTGCCGGCCTTAACATCTGGCTGGCTGGGGTGGGGTGGGGTGGGGTAGAAGGTGGGAGTGGGGTGGGGAATGAGGTAAGGTGGGAGTGAGTGAGGTGAGGTGGGGTGGAGATGAGGTGGGGTGGGGTGGGGTTAGGTGGAGATGGAGTGGTGGGGTGGAAGGTGGATGGGGGTGGGGTGGGATTGGATGGGGATGAGGGTGGGATGGAGTAAGGTTGGGGTGGGGTTGGGGTGCATGGGTTAGGTGGGGTTGGGATGAGGTTGGGTGGGGTGGGGATGAACAGGAGTGGATTGAAGTAGGGTGGGTGGATAGGGAATTGGATTGGGATGGAGTAGAATGGGGTGAGGGTTGGGTTGGGGTACAGTGGGGGTGAGGTTGGGTTGGGGTACAGTGGGGGTAAAGTTAGGGTGGGGGTACAGTGGGGGTGAGGTTGGGGTGGGTGTGTGGGTGAGGTTAGGGTGGGGTATAGTAGGGTGAGGTTAGGGGTGGGGTACAGTGGGGTGAGGTTGGGGTGGGGTACAGTGGGGGTGAGGTTGGGGTGGGGTACAGTGGGGTGGGGTACAGTGGGGTGGGGTTGGGGTGGGGTACAGTGGGGTGAGGTTGGGTCGAGATGGGAGCGATAATTCGTAGTTGTTTTTTCTCAATCTACTTATCGATTGCTTGAAATGTTTCCACCTGAATCTTCGTCAATCAAAGGTTTCCACTTGAACACTTTCTAAAGGAGGTTTCCATATTAATATCGATAATTAATTTACAAGAGGTTTCTCCACCACCAATTAGCGATAGTTAAAAGGCTTCCACGGCAATTACCAACACCCAGTTAGCGATAGTTTGAGGCTTCCACGTCCCAGTTAGCGATAGTTAGAGTCTTCCACGACCCAGTTAACGATAATTAGAGGCTTCCACGACCCAGTTAGCGATGGTTAGACGCTTCCACGACCCAGTTAGCGATGGTTAGACGCTTCCAAGACCCAGTTAGCGATGGTTAGACGCTTCCACACCAATTCCCAAAGACAGTGATGGTTAAAAGGTTTCCACGTCACTTAGCAAGATGAGTTGTCGGGGATAAGTCAAAGCGCTGTCGGGCAGAATTTTAATCAAGGGATGGCGGTGTGGTCTCCAAGGCTCTCTACTGCGGAATGAAGACAAGAACGAAGGAATATCTCGTGTAAACAATTTTTTTTCATTCTTTTTGGGGGTGAATTAGATGCTGAAGGTGGTAAGTATTTATGTATGATGATGATGATGATGATGATGATGATGATGATGATGATGATACTACTTATAATAATCATCATTATCTCCCACAAGAAACGTATCTATACACACATATACACAAACCTTCCCCCTACACACAAACCCCTCCCTCCCCCCCACACAGTAAAACAAAAAAATAAAACAAACTTCATAATTTGGCCTCAGTTCCGCATAGTGTAAAATGTTATTCATGGCTGACCAAAAAAATACTAATTCATTTCATAACAAAAACTTTTGAACAATTTAAACTTTTAATTGACTCCAGAGTTGCAGAAAACGTATGTGTGTGTGTGTGTGTGTGGGGTGTGGGTGTGTGTGTGTGGGGGAGAGGGGGTGTGTGTGTGGGGGTGAGGTAGGTGTGTGTGTGGGTGTGTGTGGTTTCTCTTTGCATCTCGTACGTACACACACACACACACCCCCCCCACACACACACCCTCTCCCCCCACACACACACCCCTCTACACACACACTAATTAGACAGTTAAGGAGTCCATCTCACTCCACTCGTCCGTCCATTAATTAATCCGCCTGTCAGTTTAACTAAATCTATCTGTCAGTTAATGAGTTCGTCACTTAATTCGTCTGTCAGTTACTGCCAGTCTCTAAAGCTGATCAATCCGTCTGTCAGTTAATTAGTCCGCTTTAGTTAGTCTGTCAGTGTGTTTAGTCGTCCGTTGGCATTACGAGAGAGAGAGAGAGAGAGAGAGAGAGAGAGAGAGAGAAAGTTGTCATCGCGGGGACAAGGCTGGAGAAGGTGCCACCGTGCCAGCTTCTCGCCTCAAAAGAATGGACTTACACGCTTGGTGCCCCTCTCTCTCACTCTGGTGGTAAGGGTAGATTGTGGTATTGCTGGTCGAAGTACCGAGTGTTGTAGTAGTGGTGAGTGATTGTGGTAGTTATTATGGTAGTAGAGCCGTGTGTGTGTGTGTGTGTGTCCCGGCCTACACACACACCAAGCCACCGACCTCCCATACGACTCTCCCGAACCCCCGACTTACCGACACACTTATTACCGACCAACACACAACTCGCCTCACTATCCCGCGATAAGCTTAACGATTTACCGACTGGCTAGCACACTCTGACATCCTGACATCTTAAAACTGATTGTTTACAGGCACACTCTAACATCCTGACATCTTCAAACTGAGTACAAACGACACACACGGCATCTAAACTGACATCTCCTGACGCCGTGAGCAGACTGGCTGGCACTCCTCTTTGTACAGTACATTATTACACCTTCATAATACATACAATAACAAAGAGGGAGAGGGAAGAGGGAGGGAGGAGGGAGGGAGGGAGAGGGAAGAGTAGGAGGGAGGGGAAGAGTAGGAGGGAGAGGGGGAGGGAGGGAGGGAGGGGAGAGGGAGGGAAGAGAGTGGGAGGTAGGGGGAAGAGGGGGAGGAAGAGAGTGGGAGGTAGGGGAAGGGAGGGAGGGAGAGAGGGAAGGTAGGAGGAAGGGGGAGGGAGGGAGGAGGGAGGGAGGGGGAGGGAGGGAAAGAGTAGGAGGTAGGGGAGGGAGGGAGGGAAGAGTAGGAGGTAGGGGAGGGAGGAGGGAAGAGTAGGAGGGAGAGGGAGGGAGGGAGGGGAGAAGAGGAGGGAGGGGGAGGGAGGAGAAGGGGGAAAGGGGAGGGAAGGGGAAGTAGGGGAAAGAGTAGGAGGCTGGGGGAGGGAGGGAGAGAGGAGAGGGAGGAGAAAAGAAGTAGGAAGTGGGGAAGAGGGGGAGGGAGAGGGAAGAAGAGTAGGAGGAAGGGAGGGAGGGAGGGAGGGAGGGAGGGAGGAGGGGAAAGTAGGAGGTAGGGGAGGGAGGGAGGGAGAGAGGGAGGAGGAAGAGTAGGAGTGGGGGAAGAGGAGGAGGGAGAGGGAAGAGTGGGAGGAAGTAGAAAGGGACGGGGGGGAGAAGGGGGAGCAGGGGGGGAGGGGGGAAGGGGAGGAGGGGAGACAGCTTTTATGGGAAGTGACATTAAATCAAGTTTATTTGACCCGGAAGCTATTTATAAATGGTTCAACAGTAACAATGGTGTGTATTATGGCGTAACGATCACACAGGATATATTATTTACCCTTTGAGGACGATGGTTTAACCTGGTTTAACCCTTTGAGGACGATGGTTTAACCTGGTTTAACCCTTTGAGGACGATGGTTTAACCTGGTTTAACCCTTTGAGGACGATGGTTTAACCTGGTTTAACCCTTTGAGGACGATGGCTTAACCTGGTTTAACCCTTTGAGGACGATGGCTTAACCTGGTTTAACCCTTTGAGGACGATGGTTAAACCTGGTATAACCCTTTGAGGACGATGGTTTAACCTGGTATAACCCTTTGGGGAGATGGTTTAACTGGTTTAACCCTTTGAGGACGATAGTTTAATTCTTTAAGGACAATGCTTTAACATTTTATGGACGATGATTTAACAATTTATGGATGATGGTTTAACACTTTACGGACGATGGTTTAACACTTTATGGACGATGGTTTAACCCTTTATGGACGATGGTTTAACACTTTATGGACGATGGTTTAACCCTTTATGGTCGATGGTTTAACACTTTATGGACGATGGTTTAACCCTTTATGGACGATGGTTTAATCCTTTATGGACGATGGTTTAACCCTATATGGACGATGGTTTAACCCTATATGGACGATGGTTTAACCCTTTATGGTCGATGGTTTAACACTTTATGGACGAAGGTTTAACCCTTTATGGACTATGGTTTAACCCTTTATGGACTATGGTTTAACCCTTTATGGACGAAGGTTTAATCCTTTATGGACGATGATTTAACCCTTTATGGACGATGGTTTAACCCTTTATGGACGATGGTTTAACCCTCCAGGACTCAAGTGGCACACCTCCTCCACCTGTAAGCATAAAAATGAACTCACACTTTGCTCTCCCCCTTTCACGTGCCTGGCGGTGGAAGCGGAGGGCCAGGAGCAGACGACAACTCCCACCAGCACTGAGGTGAAGTATTGCCACACCACAAACAATATCACATAAGATGACCTGAACCAGTTGTGAGGTGAGGGAGTGGGTGAGGGAAGGGTCTGAGGGAGGGGTGATGGAAGGGTCTGAGGGAGGGGGGAAGGAAGGGTGAGGGAGGAAGGAGCAGTATTGTCACCCCAACACAAACATCGTATATTGTTATCAGGGCGGCGAGTCATGTTTTCACACCCGGATAGTGGGGCGTGGGTGGGGGACAGTGACGGCGTGGGTGGGGAGCAGTGACGGCGTGTGGGGGCGTGACGGCGTGTGTGGGGGGCAGTGCAGCGTGTGTGGAGGGCAGTAACGGCGTGTGTGGTGGGGGCAGTAACGGCGTGTGTGGTGGGGGCAGTGAACGGCGTGTGTGGGGGCAGTGACGGCGTGTGTGGGGGACGGTGAAGGGCGCGTGTGGGGGATGGTGAAGGGCGCGTGTGGGGGATAATTGAAGGGGCGTGTGTGGGGATGGTGAAGGGCGTGTGTGGGGGATGGTGAAGGGCGCGTGTGGGGGACGGTGAAGGCGCGTGTGGGGACGGTGAAGGGCGTGTGGGGGGACGTGAGGGCGTGTGGGGGACGGTGAAGGGCGTGTTGGGGACGGTGAAGGGCGTGTGTGGGGACGGTGAAGGGCGTGTGAGGGTGACACTCAAAGACCAATCTACCCCTCCCCCAACACTCACAAAACCAATACTGTCAGGTTTTGCCTCTATTTGAAGGGAATAAGAGGACTCCATATAACAAAAGGTTAAACTATATGTATTTAGTGGAGAGAGAGAGAGAGAGAGAGAGTGTAGTATGTCTAACCAACTCTACGTAAAAACACACACACACACACACACACACACACACACACACACACACACACACACACACACACACACACACACAGTTTAGGCCTTACAGGGTGGACACAAGACACAGGTCTGTCGAAGCAGCAAACAATACAATCCTCTCACAAGCACAGTGGTGGTGGGTAGGGTGGGTGGTGTGGGTGGGTGGGGTGGGTGTGGGAGGTGTAGGTGGGTGGTGTGGGTGGGTGTGTGGGTGGGTGGGGTGGGAGGTGTGGGTGGGTGGTGTAGGAGGTGTGTGGTGGGTGGTGTGGGAGGTGTAGGTGGGTGGAGATTGGGTGTAGGTGGGTGGTGTGGGAGGTGTGGGTGGTGGGTGTGGGAGTGTGGGGTGGGTGGGGTGGGTGGTGTAGGAGGTGTGGGTGGGTGGGGTGGGGTGGGAGGTGGATGGGTGGTGTGGGTGGGTGGTGTGGGAGGTGTAGGGTGGGTGGTGTGGGAGGTGTAGGTGGGTGGTGTAGGAGGTGTAGGTGGGTGGGGTGGGGGTGGGGAGGGGTGGATGGGTGGTGTAGGTGGGTGGTGTGGGAGGTGTGGGTGGGTGGTGTGGGGAGGTGTGGGTGGGTGGTGTGGGAGGTGTAGGTGGGTGGGGTGGGGTGGGAGGTGGATGGGTGGTGTAGGTGGTTGGTGGAGGTGTGGGTGGGTGGTGTAGGGTGTAGGTGGGTGGGGTGTAGGAGGTGGGGGTGGGTGGGGTGTGGGAGGTGTAGGTGTGGGGTGGGGTGGGGTGGGAGGGTGGATGGGTGGTGTAGGTGGGTGGGAGGGGGCGGCGGACCTGGTAAATCTGTGTTGATATTCGCCACACGCTGAACACTGCAGGCGGGTGAAGACGCTGTTTGAACCTCTGTTTTCACCCAACTCAATTTATATATACGCACACAACCGAACTAGATGAGTGCTTACAGAGAGAGAGAGAGAGAGGTGTGTGTGTGTGTGTGTTGTGTGTGTGTGTTTCTGTGTGTGTGTGTGTGTGTGTGTGTGTCTGTGTGTCTGTGTGTGTGTGTGTACTTGTCTAGCCATGAGAATCATTACCATCACGCTATGCAAATAACTACCATGGTGTCACGCTAAGAGGCTTACCTAACCATACGTAACTAGTGCCATTGGTAAGAGGAAGGTGCCAGCTAGGTGAGGGGGGTGAAGGTGCCAATAGGGAGGAAGAAGGAGGGTTATGACATAAGATGGACGAGTGCCAATTACCATTAACAGAGGCGGACCAGGTGCTTGAGGCCAGACTGTTGTACAGGCAATTACATTATTACATTTCCGGTCTCTCTCTCTCTCTCTCTCTCTCTCTCTCTCTCTCTCTCTCTCTCTCTCTCTCTCTCTCTCTCTCTCTCTCTCTCTCTCTCTCTCTCTCGCCTGTGTTTATCTATCGTCCTTCTCGTAACTACTGGTAATGGTATTTATAGGTACCGTATGAGTGTGTGTTGTGTGTGTGGTGTGTGTGTGTGTGTGGTGTGTGTGTATGCGTGTGTGTGGTGTGTGTGGTGTGTGTGTGTGTGGTGTGTGTGTGTGTGTGTGTGTGTGTGTGTGTGTGTGTGTGTGTGTGTGTGTGTGTGTGGTGTGTGTGTGTGTGTGTGTGTGTGTGTGTGTGTGTGTGTGTATGCGTGTGTGTGTGTGTGTGAGTGTGTGTGAGTGTGTGTGTGTGTGTGTGTGTGTGTGTGTGTGTGTGTGTGTGTGTATGCGTGTGTGTGTGTGTGTGAGTGTGTGTGAGGTGTGTGTGTGTGTGTGTGTGTGGTGTGTGTGTGTGTGTGTGTGTGTGGTGTGTGTGTGTGTGTGTGTGTGTGTGTGTGTGTGTGTGTGTGTGTGTGTGTGTGTGTGTGTGTGTGTGTGTGTGTGTGTGTGTGTGTGTGTGTGTGTGTGTGTGTGTGTGTGTGTGTGAGTGTGTGTGGTGTGTGTGTGTGTGTGTAGGAATATCTCGAGGAAAGACGCAACAAACAGGGTGTCCGTCTAGCGGCGTGTTGACCAAGTGCGGTGATGATACGATCCGAAGTCTTTAGTTAAGAGGTGAAAGAAGATTATTAGGAGTTGAAGAAAAAGTGGTGAAACTGAAATACAGTAGGAGTAGAAAGAATCTGGGCTCAACCAGATCGCTTCATCTTTCTTATTGGTGTTTTATCTTTGTTCTGCTCCCTTGGGTCGTCAGACCTTTGTATTAATATTGGTTTTATTTATATAATGCTGCTTATTATTATTATTTGTTATTGTTGGAGTTAGTAGGCCGCCAGTCCTTGTGTAACTGGGAGGTAGTCCTACTTTTTTTTGGGGTGTTAGTTAAGTGTTAGTTGTGTTAGTCAAAAGGTACACTGTATGGAGAGGCCTGCCAGGTTCTTGAGTGGAGCTGGTTGGTCACTCTCATCTTTATTCCTCTAGTAATGTTTATGTAGAAATGTGTATGTTGAGGCAGGAGGTGGTTCAATTACTTCTTCTGGCTGATATAGCTGGGAGGGTAATAGATACTAATTGTATACCGTATATTACGTGTACTGGACTAGTCAGGTATACAGGTAACATAACGAGTGATTCGGGTTGTAGTATACAATATATACATGCACGCATACATACAGACTTCCACTATACCCTGCCCTGCCCTGCCCTGCCCTGCCCTGCCCTGCCCTGCCCTGCCCTGCCCTGCCCTGCCCTGCCCTGCCCTGCCCTCCAACACAAAGAATAGCCTTGATAATTGGGGTTAACAATAGACGATGAATTGGTAGGACAGCGAACCAGGAAGAGGACACACACACACACACACACTGTGACTCTATCCTCCTACTTGCCCTTGACACCCTCGACTCAGGTTGTCACGATCTTGTCTATGAAGCCAGACACAAATATGCGTCTTGTTGACCGGGGTGTCAAGATCAAACTGTTGTGGATCCTCTCATGACCTCATAAAACATGACAGAGTTGATGCCCTCGCCAAACTCTCGTCTAACAAAGACACCGTTGAATACAATTTGGGTCTGTCAAAGAACCTTAAAACTGTAATTAGGAAAGAACTTATTGATGAGTTTGACGCAAGTGAACAAGTGCAAACAGGCACTAGTCGATCCATAAGTTACCATGAAGAGATGTATCAAGTGAAACTTGTATATGGAGCAAGCAACAAGATCACTAGATTACAAGATGTTGTAACCGCTAGATTAAGGTTAGGATATAAGTACCTTTGGCAGTATGTTCCTCAAGCAGATGTAAACAAAACTAAATGTAAAAGTGTGTGGCCATACATGGCCACACACTTCAACTACTAAATCCTCGACTGTGTGAAGATAGAACCTTTGAGGACAGGTCCAAGCACACTGTGTGTGAAATAACACTTCATCTCTAATGGCAAGATAGCCGACATATTAAGATTGTATCCACTTTTTTGCATAGTAACTATATCAGTTCTCATGTACAGAACCAAATACGCAATAATGTGAATACCTCCCACGCAAATGTGAATAACAAAGTGTGAGGCCAGACATACTGCCTCACGCCTGTACTCACGCATTTGTGAATAAGTTACCCTTTATGTATAGAACTAAACAAATAATGTAAATGAAATACTGTGTAACATTCAGTGCCATAATATCCTGACAACGGGGGTTAATTATTATGACCCTTTGTAAACCCTACTCTGTAATCCTTTTGCGCTACCGCTCACAGGATGAGTGTGGGGTGCACAATAAAGTAGCCGCTGTAAGCGGCAAAATCAAATCAAAATCATATTAATCACCATTCTGTCGTAAGCACACAGTAACGAATTTCAGCAATATCAAGGACTGTTTGCTGAGGATATTAGTGCCGTAATTAACCTGCAGCTAGTGTTAATGAGGTACACACACACACACACACACACACACACACACACACACCTATTAATCATTGCAACACTGAACTCTGGTTTGGTTGCTCATATGCCCTACAGTTATTACCTGTTGTCTTGTCGTAATGGCAGCAACGATATATATTACTTACTGGGGAACTTGTTTGTTTGTTGCAGAATTGTGGAGTTTATTGACCACCCAGGTGAAATAGCCCCTCCGCAGGTGAGTACATCCCCCAGGTGTAGTAGTAGCCCCCACCAGGTGCAGTCCAGCCCCCGCAGGTGTAGCCCCCCAACCCAGGTGTGCTAATTTCATACCATATTCCATCGTCAAATGTTTCCCACTAAACGAAATACAGTGATGCAATTCTCACCTGCGTGGAGCGAGGTTCATGCAGCTACACTCCTTAATACTCTCATCTTGAAAGGAACCCAACAGGTATCTTAATGAAATTTTGATTATTATTTTTTGTGAAGGGGGTGTGTGGTGAAGGGGGCAGGGAAGGTTGAAGAATTCTGCAGCAGAAGCCAAAAGGCGCCTCAGATGTTGTAAGAGCATTATACCAGCAATTATTGTGAAAGGAAAAAAAAACTACATGCACATACACGCTTATACAGAACACGTACACACACAGGCACGTCATTACTTCCGCCTAACACAACACCAAGTCGTCCAGATGTCTCTTCCCCCCACACACACACACACACACACACACACACACACACACACACACACACACACACACACACACACACACACACACACACACACACACACACACACACACACACACACACACACACACACACACACACACACACACACACACACACACACACTACAAACAAAACGCTCTACCACCCCCATTGACTTACCAATGAAACTCTTCAAGAGTTCTCCCCGGAGCTTGCTAAACCCTATGCTCCATCATCAATGCTTCTCTCAGTCAAGCCAGATGCCCAGCTGACTGGAAGACCTCTTATGTATCACCAGTGCCCAAGTCAACCAGCCCACAATTCTTAAATCAGCTACGACCTATTGCAATCACCCCAATACCCAGCCTAATATGTGAAAGTTTGTGTTCGATTGGGTATGCTGATATTGCAGGAGTCGTAGAACCTCAGCAATTTGGCAATATGAAAACTTCCTCCACCACTCACTGTCTTGTCACCTTTCTCGATTACATATACCGCCATCTCGAGAAACGAAAAACGTCTGTAGCTGTCGCCTTCATTGATTTCACTAAAGCGTTCGACCTAGTCGACCACAATATAATCATCAACAAAGCTATTGACCTCCCGGGCTTCGGAGAAGTCTTATACCATAACTACAGACTTCCTCAGTGACCACGCCAAGCTGTACCTTCCAGGGGCTGTCTCCACCTTTCAGTCACTCACCTGTGGCGTCCCCAAGGCACCAAGATGGGACCACTCTGCTTCCTTATGCTCATCAATGATGCCCTAAGAGAAACCCTGCTCGCTGGAAATATGTCGACGACTCCACCATTGGGATCAGCGTCAACAATTCTGCTCCCGACTATACCGCCCTTCAGGATTTATTGAACAGTCTCAAACCTGGGCCACCAACAACCATGTCACCATCAACCATACCAAGACCATGGTTATGCACATCAGCCTCTCCTCCGACATTGTCCCACCTCCTTCCATTACTTTGGTCCGAACACACTCCAGGTTGTAGATTCCACAAAGCTCCTCGGCGTCACCATAGACAACAAACTAAATTGGAAACCACGTCAGTGAAGTTGTCAAATCCTCCAGTTTCCGTCTCCACCTCCTCCGCCGACTTAAGTCCCTCAGGTTCCTGCCGTTCTCCTCAGTGTTTACACAACATTCATACTTCCCAAGCTCACCTATGCCTCCCCACCTGGTCTTCCTCCTAAATGCCACAACGTAAACACCTAGAAAAAGTGCAAAAGGGCATGCAAGATTATTCTCTCCTTTCCTACTCCACATATCCAGAAGCGCTCAACACACTGACCCTTTCATCTCACTGACCATCACCACGACCTCATCTGCAAATTTGGTGGCTTCTACATCCTCGACACCGGCTCCTACTACCACCTGAGATCCTAGCCCGAGAATTGCTGTTCGACACCACAACCGCATCCAGCCCTACGTGCACGAACTGAGTCGCTATAAGAACAGCCCAGTCCCAACCATTGTAAAATTATCAATAACGTAATAAACCAGTGTATTCACTCCCAGTAAATACTACTTCTTGCACTGTCAATATGTTGAAATGCACTGTAGTTTGAGCTTTCCCCATCTAATTATTATATATCTTATTTGTATCACTTATGTTACTTGTATATTATTTGTAATTAACCCATTCACCAAATATGTAACTGTATATTTTCAGCCTTCTGGCTGTAAGCTCTTCAATAAACCGTTAATTATTATTATTATTATTATTACACACACAAAACAAAAAATGGAGGGAGGAAGGAGGGAAGGAGGGGAAGGAGGGGTGGAGAAGTGAGACGGGTGGAGGTAGAAGAGGGGGTAGGAGACGAAGGGAAGGGGGAAGTAGGTGGAGGGAGAGGGAAAGGTTATGAATATCATTAGGGAGAGCAAATATTTGACGGGACAAATCCTACCTACTACAAGCGTGACCCAGAGCTGCCCCCCCCCTCCCCCTCCCCCACTGTTATCTACCCCCTACCTCTCCCTTCCCTCTATCTACCTTTCCCTACTCCTACCTCCCCTCCCTGCTCTTTCTCCGATACCTTTCATCACAATCACCATCAACCTCTTCCCTACCACCACTACCACCATCCTCCCCCTCATTACACCTCTACCACCATCCTCACCATCATTACCACCACTACCACCATCCTCCCCCTCATTACCCACCTCTACCACCATCCTCCCCCTCATTACCACCACTACCACCATCCTCCCCCTCATTGCCACCACTACCATCCTCCCCTCTTACCCACTACCACCATCTCCCCCCCCTCATTATCACCACTACCACCATCCTCCCCCTCATTACCACCCTACCACCATCCTCCCCCTCATTATCACCCTACCCACCATCCCCACCATCGCTACTGAGGGCAGGATGGGAAGAATATAGAATGGGATGAGAGAGCTGATAATGGATAGGATGAGAGAGACAGAGAGAAGTGGTGAGGATGCCGAGTAAGGTGGAATATACCCCCTCCCCTCAGGTGTGCAGGTGGACACTAACAAGCACCTGGCTCACCTGACGATGTGAATTACCACAATATTGGGTCACATCTTGAGGTTCCTTGGAGGATACTATAGTTGACCTCCCTTATCAAGACTAAATTCCTTCCTCCTCCTCCTCATTTTCTTGCTGATCCTCCTCTTCCTCCTCATTATCTTCCTCCTCCTCCTCCTCCTCCTCCTCATCTTATTCCTGTTCCTCCTCCTCCTCCTCCTCATCTTCTTCTGATCCTCCTCCTCCTCTTCCTCCTCCATCTTCTTCCTGATCCTCTTCCTCCTCCTTCTCCTCATCTTCTTCCTGTTCCTCTCCTCTTCCTCCTCCTCCTCATCTTCTTCCTGTTGTTCCTCCTCCTCCTCCTCCTCATCTTCTTCTTCCTGTTCCTCCTCCTCCTCCTCCTCATCTTCTTCTTCCTGTTCCTCCTCCTCCTCCTCCTCATCTTCTTCTTCCTGTTCCTCCTCCTCCTCATCTTCTTCTTCCTGTTCCTCCTCTCCTCCTCATCTTCTTCCTGTTCCTCTCCTCCTCCTCCTGCACCTTTCTCACCTTCTTATTCTTCCTTCATCCTTTCCAGTAATCCTCCCCCCATCCCTACCTCCTATCCGTCACTCCTAGGCACTCAATCCTAGCTCCTGTCCGTCCTCCAAGCTCCTTTTGTCCTCCTAGGCACTCGATCCTAGCTTCTGCCCCTCAATCCTATCCATCCTCCTACCTCCTCTCTGTTACTCCTAGCTCCTCTCTGTACTCCCTAGGCACTCAATCCTAGCTCCTGTCCATCACTCCCTAGGCACTCAATCCTAGCTCCTGTCCATCACTCCTAGGCACTCAATCCTAGCTCGTGCTCATCAACTCCCTAGGCACCCCACCGCCTGGCCTGATGCGGTACTCGGTCTCTTTAACAGGACAATAACATGGAGAATGGTTTCATTATCCCCACTAGGAAGGCAGTTACCTCCACCTGTACCGTGAGATGTGTCCCTACTCCCTACCTACCTACGCCCACCCCTCCCCCTTACCCTTCTCTCCCTACCTCCTACGCCCCCTGCCCCCTCTCTCTCTACCTACCTGCCCCCACCCCCTTCTCTCCCTACGCCCCCTGCCCCTTCTCTCCCTACCTCCTACCTTTACTCCCTTCTCTCCTACCTCCTACTACCTACGCCCCCCCCTCCCAACTCTCTGTATCTGTGCTTATATTTGCTACTGTGAGATATCCCCAACTCCTTAATAAAGAAATCACCACGTGGGTTCCCCCCTCTTAAAATACTTCTTATCGTTATTTTGTTTCATTCTTTTATCTCTAAGTTTTCCCCGAGCATTTTCCTAGACCTTATCTGATCGCTAAAAGGTCGAGACGGGTCCTCAAATGGTCGTCGTAGCGAGGTTGAGTTTAGTGTCTACCTGGTCTTTATAACAAGGAACACCTGGTCTCTATAACAAGGAACATCTGGTCTCTATAACAAGGAACACCTGATCTCTATAACAAGGAACATCTGGTCTCTATAACAAGGACACCTGATCTCTATAACAAGGAACATCTGGTCTCTATAACAAGGAACACCTGGTCTCTATAACAAAACACCTGGTCTCTATAACAAAGGAACATCTGGTCTCTATAACAAGGAACATCTGGTCTCTATAACAAGGACATCTGGTCTATAACAAGGAACATCTGGTCTCTATAACAAGGAACTGGTCTCTATAACAAGGAACACCTGATCTCTATAACAAGAAACATCTGGTCTCTATAACAAGAACATCTGGTCTCTATAACAAGGAACATCTGGTCTCTATAACAAGGAACATCTGGTCTCTATAACCAAAGGAACATCTGGTCTCTATAACAAGGAACATCTGGTCTCTATAACAAGGAACATCTGGTTTCTATAACAAGGCATCTGGTCTCTATAACAAGGAACACTCTATAACGGAACATCTGTCTCTATAACAAAGCACCTGATCTCTATAACAAGAACATCTGGTCTCTATAACAAGACATCTGGTCTCTATAACAAGGAACATCTGGTCTCTATAACAAGGAACATCTGGTCTCTATAACAAGGAACATCTGTCTCTATAACAAGGAACCTGATCTCTATAACAAGGACATCTGGTCTCTATAACAAGGAACATCTGGTCTCTATAACAAGGAACACCTGGTCTCTATAACAAGACATCTGGTCTCTATAACAAAGGAACATCTGGTCTCTATAACAAGGAACATCTGGTCTCTATAACAAGAACATCTGGCCTCTATAAAAGGAACATCTGGTCTCTATAACAGGAACATCTGGTCTCTATAACAAGGAACATCAGGTCTCTATAACAAGGAACATCTGGCCTCTATAACAAGGAACATCTGGTCTCTATAACAAGGAACATCTGGTCTCTATAACAAGGAACATCTGGTCTCTATAACAAGAACATCTGGCCTCTATAACAAGGACTCTCTATAACGAACATCTGCTCTATAAGCAACATCTGGTCTCTATAACAACGAACATCTGGTCTCTATAACAACGAACACCTGATCTCTATAACAAGGAACCCTAGTCTCTATAACAAGGAACATCTGGTCTCTATAACAACGAACATCTGGTCTCTATAACAAGGAACATCTGGTCTCTATAACAAGGAACATCTGGTCTCTATAAGCAACATCTGGTCTCTAAACAAGGAACATCTGGTCTATAAGCAACATCTGGTCTCTATAAGCAACATTTGGTCTCTATAACAAGGAACATCTGGTCTCTATAACAAAACATCTGGTCTCTATAACAAGAAACATCTGGTCTCTATAACAAGGAACACCTGATCTCTATAACAAAGGAACACCTGGTCTCTATAACAAGGAACACCTGGTCTCATAACAAGGAACATCTGGTCTCTATAACAAGGAACATCTGGTCTCTATAACAAGGAACACCTGGTCTCTATAACAAGAACACCTGGTCTATAACAAGGAACACCTGGATTCTATAACAGGAACACCTGGTCTATAACAAGGAACACCTGGTCTCTATAACAAGGAACATCTGGTCTCTATAACAAGGAACATCTGGTCTCTATAACAAGAACACTGGTCTCTATAACAAGGAACACATCTCTATAACAAGGAACACCTGGTCTCTATAACAAGGACACCTGGTCTCAACATCTGTCTCTATAACAAGGAACATCTGGTCTCTATAACAAGGAACATCTGGTCTCCAACAAGAACATAATTATATACTGCCAAACTACTGGTATAATTGATATCGTTACTCAGGTCAGCTATAACAGGATATATAATTATGTTGAGTTATAGACGACCTTCTACTGGTACACCCTAATGATCTCCTGCTCCTCCTCCTTCAGGGTCGTTCCTCCTCCTTCAGGGTCGTAGTCATTAAATCCACCAATATTCTGTTCATCTTCCTCCTGTGCCGAGTGTGTATCAATCAACATGGTATTATATCTCTGTCTCTCTCTCTCTACACACACACACACACACACACACACACACACACACACACACACACACACACACACACACACACACACACACACAGTATCACACAACTACCTCAAAATGTAATTATTATTTACCTTCCGTTTTTCCTTAAAAGGTAATATGTGGGCAACCTGAGAGCACTTTTTTTTTTTAATTATCTTTCAAGGACATCGGCAACTAATGGAACCCTTCAGGTTAATATTGATTGGATATTTAACAACCATTTTAACATGTGAGGAATGTTAACTTTGGCGTTTGTTGTCTGTTAATTCCGTGGGTCATTGATTATGGGTTAGGTTAGGTAGGTTAGGTTAGGCTAGGTTAGGTTAGGTTAGGTTAGGCTAGGTTAGGGATTAGGGTTAGTGTTAGGTTAGACTAGGTTAAGGATCAAGTAAATCCCGAATATCGGCAGTGGTGTTCAGGTAACTCTCCTCACTATAACTCCTCACTATAATCTCCTCACTATAACTCTCACCATCACAACTCCCCTATAACTCTCCTACTATAACTCTCACCATCACTATAACTCCTCACTATAACTCCTCACTATAACTCCTCACTATAACTCCCCATCACATAACTCCTCACTATAACTCCTCACTATAACTCCTCACTATAACTCTCACCATCACTATAACTCCCTCTCTATAACTCCCAAACTCCCTCACTATAACTCTCACCATCACTATAACTCCCTCACTATAACTCACCATCACACAACATTATTCCCCGTCTACACTTTTATAGGTATTCAACAACACGTGTCATGGGTTGTTACACGAAGGCCGGATTTATGGTGCCACACAGAGGGTCAGGAGTTGGCACCATAGAGGGTCAGGAGTTGGCACCATAGAGGGTCAGGAGTTGGCAACATAGAGGGTCAGGAGTTGGCACCACAGAGGGTCAGGAGTTGGCACCACAGAGGGTCAGGAGTTGGCACCATAGAGGTCAGGACTGGCACCACAGAGGGTCAGGAGTTGGCATCACAGAGGGTCAGAGTTGGCACCACAGGGGTCAGGAGTTGGCACCACAGAGGGCAGGAGTTGGCACCACAGAGGGTCAGGAGTTGGCACCATAGAGGTCAGGAGTTGCACCATAGAGGGTCAGGAGTTCACCACGGTCAGGTGTTGGCACCATAGAGGTCAGGACTTGCACCACAGAGGGTCAGGACTTGGCACCACAGAGGGTCAGGACTTGGCACCACAGAGGGTCAGGACTTGGCACCACAGAGGGTCAGGACTTGCACCACAGAGGGTCAGGACTTGGCACCACAGAGGGTCAGGACTTGCACCACAGAGGGTCAGAGTTGCACCAGAGGGTCAGGAGTTGGCACCACAGAGGTCAGGAGTTGGCACCACAGAGGGTCAGGAGTTGGCACCACAGAGGGTCAGGTTGCACCACAGAGGGTCAGGAGTTGGCACCACAGAGGGTCAGGAGTTGGCACCACAGAGGGTCAGGACTTGGCACCGACCACAGAGGGTCAGAGTTGGCACCACAGAGGGTCAGGAGTTGGCACCCACAGAGGGTCAGGAGTTGGCACCACAGAGGGTCAGGAGTTGGCACCACAGAGGGTCAGGAGTTGGCACCACAGAGGGTCAGGAGTTGCACCCATAGGGTCAGGAGTTGCCACAGAGGGTCAGGAGTTGGCACCACACAGAGGGTCAGGAGTTGGCACCACAGAGGGTCAGGAGTTGGCACCACAGAGGGTCAGGAGTTGGCACCACAGAGGTCAGAGTTGACATCATGTGTGTGTGTGTGTGTGTGTGTTGAACAGGAGTAAAGGCATACACACACGCATGCACACGCACACACCCACGCATGCACACGCACACACCCACGCACGCACAATGACGAAGGGGATGAAGGCGAGAATAAACAAGTAATGCCGCCGTCGGGAAACTACCACAGAAAACGGAGGAGGAGGAGGAGGAGGTGGTGGTAGTGTGGTCGTCTCGGCCATTTGACTGAGGTGCCAGCAAGAGAGCCACTTGAGCACCCTCCTCCTGACGCAGCACCTTCACCTCTTGTCTCCTATGAATGTCTCTTTGTCTCTTCTTTTTAGCCCCACGCGACCTAGAAATTTGTCTCGTGTGTTTTGGTACTCTTTTTTTCTCTGTTTCTCTCTGTCTTCTCTCTCTCTCTCTGTTTGTCTCTGTCTCTGTTTGTCTTGTCTGTCTGTCTGTCTCTCTCTCTGTTTGTCTCTCTCACTCGGTCTGTCTATGTTCTCTCTCTCTCTCTCTCTCACTAGATACGCTTCCTCTTCCTCTCAACTCTACCTTCCTCACCAGGTACAAAACTTTCACTTAAGCCATTCCCTCACTCACACGGGGGACTTTTTTAACTCTCACTGAATTATCTTCCTTTCACACGACGCGCTTTTCTTGTTCCCCAAAACAAAAACAACAACAAAATTACGGTCTCTTTTTACCTCTGGATACAACTTCAACTTTTTCCTTGTCCAAGCCTCCTACCTATGTTCCAAGTTTGTTTACATTCTGCCTTCAGTTTTTACCTTTTACCTGCAATTACGTCAAATAACTAAACCTATCGTAGTTTCTCTGTCTAATTAGCTCTAACCAAACCTAAACCCAACCCAACCTAACCTAAACCCAACCTAACCAAACCTAACCTAAACCCAACCTAACCAAACCTAACCTAAACCCAACCTAACCTAACCTAAACCCAACCTAAATCCAACCTAACCCCTAACCTAACCTAACCTAACCTAACCTAACCCTTAAGTCTCGTAAGTTCCCCTCTTATCTTAATCGCTTGAAGACATGGTTTAAGAGTATCTATTTATCTATCTCAAGTTGTTTTAATTCTTCTTAAAACTCTTTCCAGACGCGAATTGAAACTGTCGTAGGAACTTTTATCCTTAACTCAAGTCTTAATCTCTCAGGTAACATACAGCTTAAACCAAACTAAACACCTGAAGATTACCCCTATTGGTTCACCTGAAGATTAGCCCCCGCTCTGATACACCTGAAAATTAGCCCCCTTGGTTCACCAGAAGATAGCCCCCACTTGGTTCACCTGAGGATTACTCCCCTCTTGGTTCACCTGAAGATTAGCTCCCTATTGGTTCACCTATAGATTAGCTCCCTATGGGTACACCTGAAGATTAGCCCTCTATTGTTTTGACACAAAACAGCCTATTAAACACACACACACACACACACACACACACACACACACACACACACACCACCAACAAACAAACAAACAAACACACACACACACACACACACACACACACACACACACACACACACACACACCACAAACAAACAAACAAACAAAAACAAACAACACACACACACACACACACACACACACACACACACACCAAAATGCCCCCCAAAAAAAAAACACAATTTATTTTAGGTTAGGTTAGAGGAGTCTTAAAATATATTGTCTGGATCAAGAGATTAAGACATAATCTCTTCAGCCTGCAGCGATAACTGTCTCCTTTCTTTACACTATTTAACACACACAATCCCACCTCTCAGTTCATTATCTTTGCGTGTGTGTGTGTGTGTGTGTGTGTGTGTGTGTGTGTGTGTGTGTGTGTGTGGTGTGAATAAATATAATAATAATAATAATAATAATAATAATAATAATAATAATAATAATAATAATAATAATAATGATGACGATGACAACGACCCACAATACTGGAGCTCCACCTTGGAATACTTCCCATACAGGTCCACCTCCAGTGTTTATTCCTCCATTCTTCCTCCTCCTCCAGCACCACTCGAGGAAGCTGACGGGAGTAGCCTGGAAAACTCTAGAAGACAATCTCTCTCTCGGCTATTCTCAGGTTGAAACACGATGACTCTTGCCCCAGCCAACTCTCTGTAACCTTCACACTGTAACCTCGACCTAACTCACACTGTAACCTTGACCCAATGCCACACTGTAACCTTGACCCAATGCCACAATGTAACCTTGACCCAATGCTACACTGTAATCTTGACCCAATGCCACACTGTAATCTTGACCCAATGCTACACTGTATCTTGACCCAATGCCACACTGTAATCTGACCCAATGCCACACTGTAACCTGACCCAATGCCACACTGTAGCCTTGACCCAATGCCACACTGTAATCTTGACCCAATGCTACACTGTAATCTTGGACTAATGCCACACTGTAACCTGACCCAATGCCACACTGTAGCCTTGACCCAATGCCACACTGTAATCTTGACCCAATGCCACACTGTAACCTTGACCCAATGCCACACTGTACCTTTATTCAATGCCACACTGTAACCTTGACCCAATGCCACACTGTAACCCTGATCCAATGCCACACTGTAACCTTGATCAAATAGCCACACTGTAACCCTGATCCAATGGCACACTGTAACAATTGGTAATGTAATTATTTCGTTATGTATTACAAGGTAACTAATTACATCAACAAAACAACATAACCGCAGCTGTATTTCAAACACTATGTGGTGAGGCAGTGTGGGCATGGGAGTGGGGGGTGGGGGATGAGGGGGTGGGGGGATGAGGGGTGGGGATGAGGGGTGGGGGGATGAGGGGTGGGGGGGATGAGGGGTGGGGGGATGAGGGGGGTGGGGGATGAGGGTGGGGGGATGAGGGGTGGGGGGATGAGGGGTGGGGGATGAGGGGGTGGGGGGATGAGGGGTGGGGATGAGGGGGTGGGGGGATGGAGGGGTGGGGGGATGAGGGTGGGGGATGAGGGGTGGGGGGATGAGGGGTGGGGGGGATGAGGTGGGGGGATGAGGTGGGTGGGGGGGAGGAAGAGGTGGACGAGAAGAAAGAAAGAAGGTGGACGAGGAAGAGAGTAGTGGACGAAAGGAAGAGGAGCAGTGGACGGGAGGAGGAGGAAGAGGAGTGGACGGGAGGAAGAGAGGTGAACAGGTGGAGGAGGGAGGAGTAGACAGGAGGAAGAGATGTGGATACGAGGAGGAGAAACAGGAGTGGACGGGAGGAAGAGGGGTGAGGGCGTGTTGCATACATTAATCCGCTTAAGTTTACATCTGAAAATTTTAAGTGAAGGTCAAGCATTGTTAACACAGCCCCAAACTCTTGTGTTATAAATTATACGAGCGTTAAATGCCGTGTGTGTGTGTGTGTGTGTGTGTGTGTGTGTGTGTGTGTGTGTGTGTGTGTGTGTGTGTGTGTGTGTGTGTGTGTGTGTGTGTGTGTGTGTGTGTGTGTGTGTGTGTGTGTGTGTGTGTGTGTGTGTGTGTGTGTGTGTGTGTGTGTGTGTTGTGTAACTTCCTGTAACTTCTTCTGAAGACTCACACTTATTTGAGAAAGTTGCAGTAAATTGTTCACAAAACCATCTGTCTTGGTTCACTTCTCTGGGATGGGTGGACGGATACAGGTCGTTATGTACAATGAAAGACAAAAGTCGTGTCGTGAAATTTGGTGAAAACATACAGTATGCCGAAGGGCTAAACTCTTGGTGCACTCCGCCTGGTGGTAGGGGCGGGCTCTCATAATGTTTCACGAGTTATATTTAATCTTCTGACAAAACCGCGACACGACTTTTGTCTACTGCTCAGTGGTAGATCAGTAATGTGTGGTGTCCAGCTAAAGACTGCCTAGCTCTTCCAGGGCGAACCCACCCCGGGGCTAACTGACGAAGACGTCACGAAGGATGATGCATGGGTTGAAGCTTCTACCAGCAGGAAGGGTCGTTCTGAGTCAATTCCTTGGCATGAACACCGGAATCAGTGTCAGCAGCGTTACTGAAATAGCTGTCTGGAAATGATCTCGTTAGAGCCGTGAATCATCCTTAATTGACGTTGCAAATATCTAACAAATCTGACTGTTAATTTACATCAAATACTTGGAAGTCTACTAGTGGTAAGCAATGTACCTAGTTATCAAGTAGAGCCATTACTTTAATAAGTAATGAGCTTCAAAGGTGATATCGTTATATTGAGACATCTCTGGCGGACACTGTCGCCAGACCGTGTACGTGACTAAAGCAGCTGCGTTTGAGCAGGTAAATAAATGCTTACTAAATGCTTGCTAGGAAAACATCTCTGACCCCTGCGGGTTAATGTAAACTGCATAGTGAAAACTTATTCATCCATAGTGTATAATACTCTGGTTACTATACTGGTTACAGAATAAACTAGACTAAACTGCTTAAGTGTGTGTGTGTGTGGATGTGTGTGGTGGGTGGGTGGATGTGTGTGGTGGGTGGGTGGATGTGTGTGGTGGGTGGGTGGATGTGTGTGTGGGTGGGTGGATGTGTGTGGTGGGTGGGTGGGTGGATGTGTGTGGTGGGTGGGTGGATGGGTGGGTGGGTGGATGTGTGGTGGGTGGGTGGATGTGTGTGTGGGTGGGTGGATGTGTGTGGTGGTGGGTGGATGTGTGTGTGGTGGGTGGATGTGTGTGGGTGGGTGGATGTGTGTGGTGGGTGGGTGGATGTGTGTGGTGGGTGGATTGTGTGTGGGTGGTGGTGTGTGTGTGTGTGTGTGTGTGTGTGTGTGTGTGTGGGTGGGTGGATGTGTGTGTGGTGGGTGGGTGGAGTGTGTGTGGTGGGTGGGTGGATGTGTGGTGGGTGGGTGGATGTGTGTGGTGGGTGGGTGGATGTGTGTGTGGTGGGTGGATGTGTGTGGTGGGTGGGTGGATGTGTGTGTGGTGGGTGGGTGGATGTGTGTGGTGGATGTGTGGGGTGGGTGGATGGGTGGATGTGTGTGGTGGGTGGGTGGATGTGTGTGGTGGGTGGGTGGATGTGTGTGTGGTGGGTGGGTGTGGGTGGGTGTGTGTGTGTGGTCAGCACTACCAGCCCTGTCCTGGTGTGAATCAGGTAGACAGAGACGCCTCATATAGGGCTTCAGCTACTGTACTGAAGTTTGAGAATTTACGGTTCCCTACGACATCTTCAGCTCTCTCTCTCTCTCTCTTTCTCCATTCTACCTAGCTACCACCACCCCCCGATACCATTGCTAATTAAATAGGTAAGAACAGGTAAGACAACTCATTAACCACCACTACTACCACCCTCCACCACCATCATTACCACTACCACCACCATCCACTGTCCCAAAGACCTTCGGTACACCTTGGCAATTACCGTCACTCTCACCTGTCTATCGTCACCTGTGTTGAACCCTGTCCTCCCGCTGTCTAGACAGGTAAACCCATTCTCTTCTGTCTCTATCCCAGCCACTACAACACCTCCACAAACTGACAGGTAGCAACTAAAAAAAACTAAATTCGTGGATGTGATTTTTTCTGGTTCTATAACTTACGTATCACAATACCACGTCAGGTACCATAATACCATGGCCAGCCAGCACTACCATGGCCAACCAGCACTGCCATACCAAGCACTACTACCACTATATTTTACCACCTAACCATACCATAACAGGTACCAACATATAGGAATTCACCCACTACCATGCCAGGTACCACACACACTAAGGTACCATCACACCAAATACCACACACGATCACCACACTACTAGACTCGATACCACAATATTACGCCCGATACCACAATATTACGCCAGGTATCACATTAATTCCGAGGGCTAATTAGTCTCCCTTCACATCAGGCTTACCTACGTGTGCTGTACGCATTAACTCACCGCTTGTGACCGACTCCCTAAAATGTTTCACCTTTTACTGAGGTCCACTGCAGCGCCAAACTTTATCACCTTAACAAGTGCAGCACACACACACACACACACACCTGAGTAGTGAAGGTGGAATGCCCTCTTTTAAAGCTGTTAGTTCCTGTTCCTTTAAAGCTATATTTACTTCCTCCTTAAAGCCTTATCCAAGGCTATACTTCCTCCCCCTTTAAAGCTCTATTTTTCCCCTTTAAACCTATATTTACGGCTATATTCCCTCCCCCTTAAAGCTATATTTTCTCCCCTTAAATGCTATATTTCCTCATCCCTTAAAAGCTATATTTCCTCCCCCTTAAAAGCTATATTCCCTCCTTAAAAGCTATATTTCCTCCCCTTAAAAGCTATATTTCCTCCCCCTTAAAGCTATATTTCCTCCCCCTTAAGGCTATATTCCTCCCCTTAAAGGCTATATTCCTCCTTAAAGGCTATATTCCCTCCCCCTTATGACCCGCCACACGAGCCAATATCAGTACAGTTCAGTTTATTGCCACTCCTGGAAATCCACATTTTCTATCACTTACAACAACTTCAAGTAGCACCTTCAAAACCTAACCTAACCATATTACTTACGACAACTTCAAGTAGCACCTTCAAAACCTAACCTAACCATATTACTTACAACAACTTCAAGTAGCACCTTCAAAACCTAACCTAACCATATTACTTACGACAACTTCAAGTAGCACCTTCAAAACCTAACCTAACCATATTACTTACGACAACTTCAAGTAGCACCTTCAAAACCTAACCTAACCATATTACTTACAACAACTTCAAGTAGCACCTTCAAAACCTAACCTAACCATATTACACGACAACTAGTAGCACCTTCAAAACCTAACCTAACCATATTACTTACGACAACTTCCAAGTAGCACCTTCAAACCCAACCTAACCATATTACTTACGACAACTTCAAGTAGCACCTTCAAACCTAACCTAACCATATTACTTACAACAACTTCAAGTAGCACCTTCAAAACCTAACCTAACCATATTACCACGACAACTTCAAGTAGCACCTTCAAACCTAACCTAACCATATTACTTACGACAACCAAGTAGCACCTTCAAAACCTAACCTAACCATATTACTTACAACAACTTCAAGTAGCACCTTCAAAACCTAACCTAACCATATTACTTACAACAACTTCAAGTAGCACCTTCAAAACCTAACCTAACCATATTACTTGCAAAAACTTCAAGTAGCACCTTCAAAACCTAACTAACCATATTACTTACGACAACTTCAAGTAGCACCTTCAAACCTAACAAACCATATTACTTACGACAACTTCAAGTAGCACCTTCAAAACCTAACCTAACCATATCACTTACAACAACTTCAAGTAGCACCTTCAAAACCTAACCTAACCATATCACTTACAACAACTTCAAGTAGCACCTTCAAAACCTAACCTAACCATATTACTTACAACAACTTCAAGCAGCACCTCAAAACCTAACCTAACCATATTCCTAACTTCAAGTAGCACCTTCAAAACCTAACCTAACCACATTACTTACGACAACCAAAGTAGCACCTTCAAAACCTAACCTAACCATATTACTTACAACTTCAAGTAGCACCTTCAAAACCCTACCTAACCATATTACTTACAACTTCAAGTAGCACCTTTAAGACTTTATAACCCAACGCAATGAGTCACCACAACGCTAACCAAACCAAACCTAACCTAACCCAACCTAAACTAACCTAACCCTCAAGGTCAGTTTATCAAGTTATGGTGACCCTTGACCTTACTGGCACTTGTACATAATTGAGTGTGGTGATACTTGATGGTGCGTGTCAAGTTACAACTCGATCGATCCCCAAAATTGTTGTTACTCGAAGCGAAGTTCTCTATCGGTCACACACTCGGGTTGCGCAAGTACCACACCACAGCGGCAAGTACCATACCACAGCGGCAAGTACCATACCACAGCGGCAAGTACCATACCACAGCGGCAAGTACCACACCACAGCGACAAGTACCACACCACAGCGGCAAGTACCACACCACAGCGACAAGTACCATACCACAGCGACAAGTACCACACCACAGCGGCAAGTACCACCACAGCGACAGTACCACCACAGCGGCAAGTACCATACCACAGCGACAAGTACCATACCACAGCGGCAAGTACCACCACAGCGACAAGTACCACACCACAGCGGCAAGTACCACACCACAGCGACAAGTACCATACCACAGCGGCAAGTACCACCACAGCGACAAGTACCACACCACAGCGGCAAGTACCACACCACAGCGGCAAGTACCACACCACAGCGGCAAGTACCACACCACAGCGGCAAGTACCACACCACAGCGACAAGTACCACACCACAGCGGCAAGTACCACACCACAGCGACAAGTACCACACCACAGCGACAAGTACCACACCACAGCGACAAGTACCACACCACAGCGACAAGTACCATACCACAGCGGCAAGTACCACACCACAGCGACAGTACCACACCACAGCGACAAGTACCACAACACAGTACCATACCACAGCGGCAGTACATACCACAGGAAGTACCATACCACAGCGGCAAGTACCACACCACAGCGAACCACAGCGGAAGTACCACACCACAGCGACAAGTACCACACCACAGCGAGTACCACACCACAGCGGCAAGTACCACACCACAGCGACAAGTACCACACCACAGCGGCAAGTACCACACCACAGCGACAAGGTACCACACCACAGCGAAAGTACCATACCACAGCGGCAAGTACCACACCACAGCGACAAGTACCACACCACAGCGACAAGTACACACCACAGCGACCACCACAGCGACAACACCACAGCGGCAAGTACAACCACGCGACAATACACCACACGAAGTACCAACCCGCAATAACCACAGCGGAAGTCACACCACAGCGAACCACCAAGTACCACACCACAGCAAGTACCACACCACAGCGAAGTACACACCACAGCGGCAAGTACACACCACAGCGACAAGTACCACACCACAGCGACAAGTACCACACCACAGCGACAAGTACCACACCACAGCGACAAGTACCACACCACAGCGGCAAGTACCACACCACAGCGACAAGTACGACACCACAGCGAAAGTACCACACCACAGCGGAAGTACCACACCACAGCGGCAAGTACCACACCACAGCGACAAGTACACACCACAGCGACAAGTACCACACCACAGCGACAAGTACCACCACGCGACCACAGCGGCATACCACACCACAGCGGCAAGTACCACACCACAGCGGCAAGTACCACACAGCGGCAGTACCACACCACAGCGGCAGTACCACACCACAGCGGTACCACACAGCGGCAAGTACCACACCACAGCGAAAAGTACCACACCACAGCGGCAGACCACACCACAGCGAAGTACCACACACAGCGACAAGTACCACACCACAGCGGCGGTACCACACCACAGCGGCAAGTACCACACCACAGCGGCAAGTACCACACCACAGCGGCAAGTAATCAACCACAGCGCAAGTACCACCACGCGGCAAGTACCACACCACAGCGACAAGTACCACACCACAGCGACAAGTACCACACCACAGCGGCAAGTACCACACCACAGCGGAGTACCACACCACAGCGGCAAGTACCACACCACAGCGGCAAGTACAACCACAGCGGCAAGTACCACACCACAGCGGCACACGAAGTCACACCACAGCGACAAGTACCACACCACAGCGACAAGTACCACACCACAGCGACAAGTACCACACCACAGCGACAAGTACCACACCACAGCGACAAGTACACCACAGCGACAAGTACCACACCACAGCGGCAAGTACCACACCACAGCGGCAGTACCACACCACAGCGGCAGCACCACACCACAGCGACAAGTACCACACCACAGCGGCAAGCACCACACCAGCGGCAAGTACCACACCACAGCGGCAAGTCCACACCACAGCGGCAGTACCACACCAGCGGAAGTACACCACAGCGAACCAAACACGGCAAGTACCACACCACAGCGGCAAGTACCACACCACAGCGGCAAGTACCACACCACAGCGGCAAGTACCACACCACAGCGGCAAGTACCACACCACAGCGGCAAGTACCACACCACAGCGACAAGTACCACACCACGGACCACACCACAGCGCGTACCACACCACAGCGGCAAGTACCACACCACAGCGGCAAGTACCACACCACAGCGACAAGTACCACACCACAGCGGCAAGTACCACACCACAGCGACAAGTACCACACCACAGCGGCAAGTACCACACCACAGCGGCAACTACCACACCACAGCGGCAAGTACCACCACAGCGGCAAGTACCACACCACAGCGGCAAGTACCACACCACAGCGACAAGTACCACACCACAGCGGCAAGCAATCACACCACAGCGGCAAGTACCACACCACAGCGGCAGTACCATACCACAGCGGCAAGTACCACACCACAGCGGCAAGTACCATACCACAGCGGCACCACACCACAGCGGAAGTACCATACCACAGCGGCAGTACCATACCACAGCGGCAAGTACCACACCACAGCGGCAAGTACCACACCACAGCGGCAGTACCACACCACAGCGGCAAACATACCACAGCGGCAAGTACCACACCACAGCGGCAATCCAACGCGTACCACACCACAGCGGAAGTACCACACCACAGCGACAAGTACCACACCACAGCGGCAAGTACCACACCACAGCGGACAAGTACCACACCACAGCGGCAAGTACCAACCACAGCGGCAAGTACGACACCACAGAGCAAGTACCACACCACAGCGGCAAGTACCACACCACAGCGGCAGTACCATACCAGCGGCAGTACCACACCAGCGGCAAGTACCATACCACAGCGGCAAGTACCACACCACAGCGGCAAGTACCACACCACAGCGACAAGTGCACTACACCAAGCAAAGTACTATACCACCACCACGCCCCAGGTGCCTCAAACTACCACGCCAAATTACTCCTGACCATGTGACGTGAGGAGGTACCACCAGGTGTGACGAGGAGGAACCACCAGGTGTGACGTGAGGAGGTACCACCGGGTGCGACGTGAGGAGGTACCACCGGGTGTGACGTGAGGAGGTACCACGGTGTGACGTGAGGAGGTACCAACAGGGGTGACGAGTAGATACCACCATGTGTGACGTGAGGAGGTACCACAAGGTGACGTGAGGTACCACCATGTGTGACGTGAGGAGGTACCACCATGAGTGACGTGAGAGGTACCACCATGTGTGACGTGAGGAGGTACCACCAGGTGTGACGTGAGGAGGTTCCACCGGTGTGACGTGAGGTACCACCGGGTGTGACGTGAGGAGGTACCACCAGGTGTGACGGAGGAGGTACCACTGTGTGACGTGAGGAGGTACCACCAGGTGTGACGTGAGATAACCACCATGTGACGTGAGGAGGTTCCACGGGTGTGACGAGGAGGTACCACTAGGTGACGTGAGGAGGTACCACCATGTGACGCGAGGAGGTTCCACTGTGACGTGGAGAGGTACCACCAGGTGTGACGTGAGGAGGTACCACCGGGTGTGACGTGAGGAGGTACCACCAGGTGTGACGAGGAGGTTCCACCGGTGACGTGAGGAGGTCCCACCAGGTGTGACGTGAGTAGATACCACGATGTGAGAGGTACCACCGTGTGACGAGGAGGTACCACCAGGTGTGACGTGAGTAGATACCACCATGTGTGACGGAGGAGGTACCACCGGGTGTGACGTGAGAGGTACCCCCGGGTGACGAGGAGGTACCACCGGGTGACGTGAGAGGTACCACCAGGTGTGACGTGAGGAGGTAACACCGGGTGTGATGAGGAGGTACCACCAGGTGTGACGTGAGGAGGTACCACCAGGTGTGATGTGAGGAGGTACCACCATGTGTGACGTGAGGAGGTACCACTAGGTGTGACGTGAGGAGGTACCACCGGGTGTGACGAGGAGGTACCACCATGTGACGTGAGGAGGTACCACCGGGTGTGACGTGAGGAGGTACCACCAGGTGTGACGTGAGAGGTACCACCAGGTGTACGTGAGGAGGTACCACCATGTGACGTGAGGAGGTACCACCGGGTGACGAGGAGGTACCACCAGGTGTGACGTGAGGAGGTACCACCGGGTGTGACGAGGAGGTACCACCGGGTGTGACGTGAGGAGGTACCACCGGTGACGAGGAGGTACCACCGGTGTGACGAGTAGATACCACCCGTGTGACGTGAGGAGGTACCACTGGTGACGTGAGGTACCACCATTCTGATGTGAGGAGGTACCACCATGAGTGACGTGAGGAGGTACCACCATGTGTGACGTGGGAGGCACCAGGTGTGACGTGAGGAGGCCACCAGGTGTGACGTGAGGAGGTTCCACCGGGTGTGACGAGGAGGTACCACCGGGTGTGACGGAGGAGGTACCACCAGGTGTGACGTGAGGAGGTACCACCATGTGTGACGTGAGGAGGTACCACGGTGTGACGTGAGTAGATACCACCATGTGTGACGGAGAGGTTCCCACTGGTGTGGTGAGGAGGTACCACTAGGTGACGGAGGAGGTACCACCATGTGTGACGTGGGAGGTTTCACCGGTGATGAGGAGGTACCACCAGGTGTGACGTGAGGAGGTACCACCGGGTGTGACGTGAGGAGGTACCACCAGGTGTGACGAGGAGGTTCCACCGGGTGTGACGAGGTCCCACCAGGTGTGACGTGAGTAGATACCACCAGGTGACGTGAGGAGGTACCACCGGGTGTGACGTGAGGAGGTACCACCAGGTGTGACGTGAGAGATACACCATGTGTGACGTGAGGAGGTACCACCGGGTGACGTGAGGAGGTACCACCGGGTGTGAATTGAGGAGGTACCACCAGGTGATGTGAGGAGGTACCACCGGGTGTGATGTGAGGAGGTACCCCAGGGTGATGAGAGGTACCACCAGGTGAGGAGAGGTACCACTGTGTGACGTGAGGAGGTACCACTAGGTGTGACGTGAGGAGGTACCACCAGGTGTGATGAGGAGGTACCACCATGTGACGTGAAGAGGTACCAACGGGTGTGACGTGAGGTACCACCAGGTGTGACGTGAGGAGGTACCACCAGGTGTAACGTGAGGAGGTACCACCATGTGACGTGAGGAGGTACCACCGGGTGTGACGAGGAGGTACCACCGGGTGTGACGTGAGGAGGTACCACACGGGGTGATGTGAGAGGTACCACCAGGTGTGTGAGGAGGTACCACCAGGTGTGACGGGGAGGTACTACCCGGTGTGACGTGAGGAGGTACTACCGGGTGTGACGAGGTACCACCAGGTGTGACGAGGAGGTACCACCAGGTGTGACGTGAGGAGGTACTACCGGGTGTGACGTGAGGTACCACCAGGTGTGACGAGAGGAGGTACCACCAGGTGTGACGTGAGGAGGTACCACCGGGTGTGACGAGGAGGTACCACGCCAATCCTGAATTTTGTCCCAAGATCAATGGACAGACATACAGACAGACAGAGAGAGAGAGCAGACAGACAGACAGACAGACATCCACCACACACAGGTAACCCAATCAACACACATCACCTTGACTACGACACCAACGCCGTAACGAAGGGGACTAATTCTCCCAACGGTAATAACAGGTGCAGTTAACAATGGCACCAACAACGGTAATAACAACAGGTAGTTAACAATGGCACCAACAACGGTAATAACAACAGGTGTAGTTAACAATGGCACCAACAACGGTAATAACAACAGGTGTAGTTAACAATGGCACCAACAACGGTAATAACAACAGGTGTAGTTAACAATGGCACCAACAACGGTAATAACAACAGGTGTAGTTAACAATGGCACCAACAACGGTAATAAACAGTGTAGTTAACAATGACACAAACAACAATAACAGCAGTAACAGCAACAACAACAACAGGAGCAGCAGCAGCAACAATAACACCAGCAACAGAAACAGCAGCAACAGTAAGAACAACAACAGAATCGGCAACAATAACACCACCACCAACAGCAGGAGCAACAGCAACAACAGAAGAAGCAGCAATAATAACAACAGTAACACCACCACTAACAACAGGAGCAACAGTAACAACAGTAACACCACCACTAACAACAGTAACAACGGGAGGCAGGTCTCAACTCTGCCATGCCTCGCCACTAACCGATAAATCGATGGAGAGCTTTTTTTCAATGATAGTTTTGTCCATTTCGCTCTGAGTTGTGGGTTAGTGGTGTTGGCGCGCGGGCGAGTATGTTACAACCGTCTCACTTGGTTTAATACGGCCATATATACATGTCACACCTGGGTTATGCGGTCATATACAAACGTCACACCTGCCTGGATTATGCAGAAGATTGGACGCCTGATCACTTGACCATCCGTACTGTCTTGGGTCATGGTTTGGTGGACCAACTTCTAAGGCTGCTCTCCAAATCATGGTCTGGGGAGTGCGCCCTAAGCACATGTAGTTCAAATGCTGCAGTTGTTAGAGGCAAGCATCCCAGCTCATGAGTTGATGTCAGCCTTTTGTTGGACATTTTAGATGTCCAAACATTAAATCGTACAGTAGACATATCATGGATGACCTTCGAGTCATAACATGCTGCTATAAATCTGGCGGCTTGAGAGACAACCTCTGTTATCTGGGCAACAATTTTCCCAAGTTTGTCAAGACGATGACCAGATTTCAATGTCTGTATGGCAGTAATCTTGCCAATACCATAGAGATGAGCGACGGTGTCACATCCAGAAAGAGCGTGTGCTGTCATTATGTCATCAACAAAATCCCTGAGGTTTTCAACTGTGGACTTGATGTTAATGGTAGATCTTGAAGGACTCGTCCCCTCCATGAACATCTTGCAGGTCAACTTCTGTGGTAAGTAGTAGTACATCAGCAGCACAAACACACCCGTGTCATCGCAACTGACTTTGATGCACTCAACACCACTTGAGGCAAGAAACAACACCTGTCTTCCTATATTCACATCTGCTTCTTCGTGAAGCGTTTTCATGTCTGGTTGACACATGACATTACCCAACTGAATCTCTTTGGGTAGTGATGAGCTTTCTACCACTGAGAGGAAGAAGCTCGGCATTCTCCTGTAGATACTGACAGACAAGATCTATCAGTTTCACTTTATTATGTTTGACTGTCAGCAAAACTTTCTGAGGGGGTAGTTGTGTGTTCAGGGTCGGCTTGCATTTTTTCCTGCTCTTGACAAACTCATTGCATCTTTGATACTGTTTGGGTAGTACCTGTCAACGATGAGATATACATCAGTCTTCTGCAATATGTTGCTGATGTATGCAATCATGTTCATGATGAAGTTCTCAACTGTACTCCTGGAAGGCCACGAGATGATCCACAGGACAGAACATCATCTACGTCAGCTTGTTCAACGAAACGAGAAGAAAGTTCCACTCCCAACCTTTTCTTCAAGGTGGCCTTACTCTTCACTGTCCGCATGTCACCATTTTTTTCAAATAAGGAAGGTGGCACTGGTGATAATTCATACTTAAGAACATCTTTGATAACGATGTTATGAACTTGCTGCAGACACAGTTCTCTTCAAATGAAAGCCATGCATTTGTTAGTTGAGTCACCATTGCCACAAACATGAAAATCAGTTAGCCAAAATATTAAATGCACAATATCAAACATTTGCTAAATTATTATATAGACTACTGTAATAGAAGAAGAAGAATAGTAGTTTAATTTTAAATGACATCAGTGAGCAAAAATAATGCCATTATGTTGCTTTGAAGTTTAAAAACAAAAGTCGGCATGTACGGCAGCTTTTTGGACGCCATCTTAAATACGTCATAATATTCCAGAAACAGACTTCAAACTACTTATATTATATTCCTTGACCCTGAAAACCAAAAAAATCAACCAAAATATAGTTGTTCTATGACGCTTAGGGGTTGAAATATCAAACTTTATGTATTCGGCGGCCATCTTTGACGCCATCTTGAATCTCTCATTTTCCCCAAGGGTGACAAAGTGGCACCCGGCAGATTTGGATTCACCACCATCAAATTATATATAACTAGTAAAAAAAAAACATTGTATGGACGACAAATCCGAATTCAGCATAAATCTAGGGTTTGGCTGCCGGACTACCACTACCACCACCACCACCAGCGTCGACGGGAGGAGGAATCCACCCGAGCCCTCAGCGCCGGCAATATACAACGGGACCCATCACACAAGATACAAATTGGTTCCCACTTAGACATAGGAGAAGCAAATTGGTCCCCACTCAGACATAGGAGATACAAATTGGTTCCCACTCAGACATAGGAGAAGCAAATTGGTCCCCACTCAGACATGGAGATACAAACAAATTGGTCCCCACTCTGACATAGGATATAAAACAAATTGGTTCCCAAGCATAGGAGAATTCCCACCAGACAGAGAACTATCCTAATCCACCTCACCCCCTAATCTCCTCCTCTCCTCTTCACCTCACCTCCCACGTCCCCCTCCCCTCTCACCCCTCCCTCCCATGCCCCCTCCTTGTTAGCCTGTATTAAGAAAATCAATTAAACTTTTTGATCAGAGAAGTACAGGGAGGTTTGTGACTGAGGCAAAGGCGACATAACAGCGGCGGCGATCCTGGTTTTACACGCTGCAATTCACTCCCTGCTGGACACTCAGTTACCAAGCGGTGATGCTCAGTCTGTGTTATCTGGGTGTGTTGTGAGTTGTGTTGTGCTGTGGTTTTTTTTTAGGCTGTGTGCTGTCTTGTGTTTTTTGCTATGGTGTGTTGTGTTGTGTTGTGTTTGTGTTGCGTTGTGCTGCGTTGTTTTGTGTGTGTTGTGTTGTATTTGTTTGTGCTGTGAGTTGTGTTGCGTTGTTTTGTTTGCGTTGTTTTGTGCTGTGTTGTGTTGTGTTGTGTTGTATTTGTTTGTGCTGTGAGTTGTGTTGCGTTGTTTTGTGCTGCTGTGTGTTGGTATTTGTTTGTGGTGTTGTGCTGTGTTGTGTTTTATGTTGTGTTGTGTTGTATTGTGTTTGCTGGTGAGTTGTGTTGTGTTGTTTGTGCTGTGTTGTGTTGTGTTGTGTTTGTTTTGTGAGTTGTGTTGTTGTTTTGTGCTGTGAGTTGTGTTGTATTTGTTTGTGTTGCGTTGTGCTGTGTTGTGTTTTATGCTGTGTGTTGTGTTGTATTGTGTTTGTGCTGTGAGTTGTGTTGTGTTGTTTTGTTGTGTTGTGTTGTGTTGTATTGTGTTTGTGCTGTGAGTTGTTGTTGTTTTTGCTGTGTGTTGTGTTGTATTGTATTGTGTTTGTGCTGTGTGTTGTGTTGTATTGTAGTTTGTGCTGTGAGTTGTGTTGTGTTGCGTTGTTGTGGGTTGTGCTGTGGGTTGTGTTGTTGCGTTGTGTTTTATGCCGTTGTGGGCTGAGCTGTGTTGTGCTGTTGCGTGTTGTGTTGTTGTGTTGTGTTTGTGTTGTGTTGTGTTTGTGTTGTGGGTTGTGTTTTATGCTGTGTGTCTATTTGTCTCTAATCATCTCTCACTATCTCCCCCTCCCACTGTCTCCTAGCAGTCTCTCGGGAGGTTCACTATATGGGGTAGAAAGACTCCATCGCTGTCTCTCACTAAGTCTCGCTTGTCTCACTAAGTCTCGCTGTCTCACTATGTCTGCTGTGTCTCACCAAGTCTCGCTGTCTCTCACTATGTCTCGCTGTCTCACTAAGTCTCGCTGTCTCACTATGTCCTCGCTGTGTCTCACCAAGTCCTCGCTGTCTCTCACTATGTCTCACTGTCTCACTATGTCTCGCTGTCTCTCACTATGTCTCACTGTCTCGCTGTGTCTCACTGTCTCGCTGTCTCTCACTATGTCTCGCTGTCTCTCACTAAGTCTCACTGTCTCACTATGTCTCGCTGTTTCACTATGTCCTGCTGTCTCACTATGTCTCGCTGTCTCACTATGTCTCGTTGTCTCTCACTAAGTCTCGCTGTCTCACAATGTCTCACTGTTCTCACTCTATGTCTCGCTGTCTCTCACTATGTCTCTGCTGTCTCTCATGGTCTCGATCCCAGCGACAACTGACTTAGTCCTGTCGATGAATAATCAGATACGGTGAGAGAGAGAGAGAGAGAGGAGAGAGGAGAGAGAGGAAAGGGAGGGAGGGTAAGAGGCAGGGTGGGAGGGAGAGGTAAGGGAGGGGAGGAGGGGTAAAAGGCAGGAGGAGGGAGGTAAGGGAGGGAGGGAGAGAGGGAATGGGTAAGGAATAGGAGAAAGACGAGGAGACAACGAATGAGGAGGAGGAGAAGAGAGGTGATGTGTGTGTTCGTCATGATTAAGTCTTGGGGTCCGATCACCCATAGTTGACTATCACACACACACACACACACACACACACACACACACACACACACACACACACACATTCCTACTGATCGTCTTAGTGGTGAAGCACATTCTTGCGCACACATACGAGAGAGAGAGAGAGAGAGAGAGAGAGAGAGAGAGAGAGAGAGAGAGAGAGAGAGAGAGAGGCCCCAGACAATGTATAATCCAATCAACTCAGATTTAAGACGACGTAGGAGGGAGGGGAGGGAGGAGGGGGATGTCAGTCGCCACACTCGGTAAACATTCTCTCACTTTCACATGGACACCACTACCACCACCACCACCATCACCACTACTACCACCACCACTACCACACCACACCACTACTACCACACCACTCACCACCACCAACCACCACCACCACCACCACCACCACTCCACCACCACCACCATAACCACCCCACTCACCACCACCACCACCACAACCACCACCAACCACCACAACCACCCCACCACCACCACCACCACACCACAACCAACCAACCACACCACCAACTAACCACCAACCACCTCACAACTCAACTCAATAACCACACCACCTCACCACTAACCAACCACACCACCAACCACCACCAACACTACCACCACCACCAACTACTCCACCACCACCAACCACCACTACCACTAACCACCACCACTACCACCAACCAACCACCACCACAACCACCACCACCACCAACTTCAACCACCACCACCCAAACCACCACCACCACCACAAACCAACCAATTCACCACCACAACCACCAACAACTCACCAATAACCAATCACCACACCACCACCACTACCACTAACCACACCACCACCACCAATAACCAATCACCACCAACTAACCAATCAACCACCCACCACCAATAACCAATCCACCACCACCCCAACCACCACCACTCACCAATCAACCAACCAATAACCACCACCACCACCAACCACCACCACCCCACCTCACACAACCACCACCACCAACCTCACAACCAACCACCACCACCCAACTAACCAACCACCTCACCACCAATAACCACAAACTCACCCACCAACCAATCAACACCTCAATAACCACCACCAACTAACTCAACTCACCACCAATCACCAACCAATCACCACCAACCAACCACCACCACCAATCAACCAACCACCACCAATAACCAATCACCAACACCACCACAATCACCACCACCACCACCACCACCACCACACCACTACTACCACCACCACACCAATTACCACCACCACCACACCAACTACCACCACCACCACCACCACCACCACACCACACTACTACCACCACCACCATCACTACATAACAATTACCACACCACCACACTACCACTACCACACCACCACCAATTACTACTACCACCACCACCACCACCACCACACCACTACCACCACACCAAACCACTACTACCACCACAGCACTAACACCACACCACAACCACTACCACTACCACCACCACTACTACCACACCACCACTCACTCACTACCACACCACCACCACTACTACCACACCAATTACCAGGTTCATTCGTCAAGACAGGTAAAGCAGCATCACGGACGGTACAGGAGCAACATCAGGAACGGGAATTAACCTGAGCGACATCAACGTGAGGCGGAACTGAAGGCCGTTTAATCAGGGCAAATTAGGTGTGAGATCAGGGTGACATCGGCAACAAAGGTTTATCTGGTGACATCGACAACAAAGGTTTATCTGGTGACATCGACAACAAAGGTTTATCTGGTGACATCGGCAACAAAGGTTTATCTGGTGACATCGACAACAAAGGTTTATCTGGTGACATCGGCAACAAGGTTTATCTGTGACATCGGCACAACAACCAACAAACAACACAAAAACACAAAATCGGCAACAAGGTTTATCTGGTGACATCGGCAACCACCTCATGGCCGACATCGGGGGTGATTCAGAGGTCACAACAATCATCGCTTTTAGAGGCACTGCAATATCGGGGGGTTGGAGGTGGAGGGGCAGACAGAAAGCCATCACACAGACCTTCTCTCACCTGGATCAAAATAAACTAGGCAATGATCCAGGTTGGCTCAGATCCCAAAAAAATCCACGGGTACATATCCCCCCCCCCCCCCACCCCAGAACAGCCGGCTTATCTGGCCAAGACAACCTATCCGCTCACTCTCACGTCCCCAGGGGCCTCTCTCTCTCTCTCTCTCTCCTCAACACCTTCACCTCCTCTCCACGTCTCTCTGTCTGTCTGTGTGTGTGTGTGTGTGTGTGTGTGTGTGTGTGTGTGAGGGCCCCCAAACCCTCCTGGTGTGGGATATCTAGCCACTCTCCCTCCCCCTCTTCCTCTTCTCTCCTCTTCCCCTCCATTCAATCCTTCCCCCCCTCTTCACCTCTTCCCCTCCACCCCCATCCTTCCCCCTCTTCCCCCTCCACCCAATCCTTCTCCATGTTATTCCCTTCTTTCCTCTCCTTCCTCCTCCTCCTCCTCCTCACCACGCCCCCTCCCACCCTCCCTCTCCTCGCCCTCCTCTCCCCCACTCCTCTTCGCCAATATAACCGTGGAGTGGACAGACAAGATATAAGGGTCGGCCAAGTATGAGCTCCGGCCCTCTCCACAGCCAGCGAGTGAGTGGGTGAGTGTTTCTCTCCTCACTTCTCTACCTCCCCTCTCTATATTTTCAAACCTTTCCCCTTTCATCCTTTTGTCTCTCTCTCTCTCTCCCTCTCTCTCTCTCTCTCTCTCTCTCTCTCTCTCTCTCTCTCTCTCTCTCTCAACCATCCCACAGGCTAAGATCCACCCACGTAGGAACACCGTGCACCTGCAGACACCGTGCACCTGCGAACACCGTGCACCTGCGGGTACCGTGCACCTGCGAACACTGTGCACCTGGAGCACCGTGCACCTGCGAACACCGTGCACCTGCGAACACTGTGCACCTGCAAACACCGTGCCTGCAGACACCGTGCCTGCAGACACCGTGCAGGAACACCGTGCACCTGCGAACACCGTGCACCTGCGAACGTACTGGATCAGCCAACTCTCTTCATTAAGAAAGAAAAACGACTTTCTTCTTAACAGTTAAATGAGTTGAGAATAAAAGATGATTATTTTAATATAATGAAGGAACGAAGATCTCCCTGCCAGGCTACACGTGCTGTCCTGTGTACACCAATGTTGTACCTGATGCTGCTGTACACTACATGGTGGTGTACACTAACCAAGTGGTACACACACACACACACAAAACTGGGCATTTGGAACAAGCCCTAGGGGGTAGTGGAGAGGAGGCCAGGGAGAATTATGGGTGGGAGGAGATGGGAGGGGGTTGGAGGGAGGAGAGGAGGGTAGGGGTGAAACGTGACCGGACGAGGTGATCATGGCATTACCTGTTGGAGCGTCCTCCCTGGGTGAACTATACCCCCAGGTGATCTGTTCATTGGCGTGGAGGAGGAGGCAGAGGAGGGGAGGAAAGAAGGAGGAGGAGGAGGAAGAGGAGGAAGAAGGAGGAGGAGGAGGGAGAAAGAAGGAGGAGGAGGAGGAGAGAGGAGAATGGAGGGGAGAAGAGGGAGGAGGAGGAGGAGGAGGAGGAGGGAGGAGGAGGAGGAGAAAAACAGATGAGGGAGAAATGGAGGAAGGAGGGAGGAGGGAGGAGGAGGAGGAGGAGGAGGAGGAGGAGGTGTTCACCAGTACTAGGCGGAGTGTGTGCTCCTCAAACCCCACAGTGCCTAACTCAACGATTGACTCTCTCTCTCTCTCTCTCTCTCTGATATGTTAATTAATCACCACTTTTCACATTTAACTCCACCCTTTCAATATTTCCTCCCTCTTCTCCCTCTCCATATGTCTCACCCCCCCCAGGAAGACCCTCAACCTCCTCCCTCTCTTTGTTGCTCACTAGTGGATGGTGGAGTGACGATGGACTGCCACAAAGACACCAATCTTGACAAGGAAGGACTCAACCCCTTCCCTCCTAGCCCACACCTGTAAACTCAACGCCCTCCCCCCTACTTCCATCTCCCCCAATTTCCACACCTCTTAAAACCCCACCCCTACTACCACCTGTAAGCCCCATAACCTCCACTACCACACCTGTATACCCAGCCAACGCTCTAGTTCACCCTCATCAAAACACCAACAAACTCCAAATGAGAGAGAAGTATTGCAAGCCACCAACTCAAGTCTTCCTGTTGGGATGAAACTTTTCAAATAAAAGTTAGGAATCCGGTCAAGGTTCCGGTGAGTGAGGGATTTTGGGGGTGAGTGGGAGTGGGGGTGAGTGGGGTCAGCTGACGGAGAAGATTTTCCTCACTACTACTACTACTACTACTACTACTACCACCACTACTACGGCTACTGGGACTTCCGTTGCTCATCAAGTCTGTTATTTCGATTCCCGTTGTGATAACCGTTAAGTCCTGTTACTGTTTTTAGGCATTTTGTTCCATGTGTCAATCTCCTCCAACACAAGTGTACACCATCAGCACCACACACCCAAGTCTTCCCTCAACACCACCAATCAACACCATGTACACCATCAGCACCACACACCAAGTCTTCCTCAACACCACCAATCAACACCAAGTGTCACCATCAGCACCACACACCCAACCCCCTCAACACCACCAATCAACACCAAGTGTACACCATCAGCACCACACACCCAAGTCTTCCTCAACACCACCAATCAACACCAGTGTACACCATCAGCACCACACCCCAAGTCTTCCCTCAACACCACCAATCAACACAAGTGTACACCATCAGCACCACACACCCAAGTCTTCCCTCAACACCACCAATCAACACCAGTGTACACCATCAGCACCACACACCCAAGTCTTCCCTCAACACCATCAATCAACACAAGTGTACACCATCAGCACCACACACCCAAGTCTTCCCTCAACACCACCAATCAACACCAAGTGTACACCATCAGCACCACACACCCAAGTCTTCCTCAACACCACCAATCAACACCAAGTGTACACAACACCACCACACCCAAGTCTTCCCTCAACACCACCAAGTGTACACCATCAGCACCACACACCCAAGTCTTCCTCAACACCACAATGACTACCCAAATCAACGAAGAACCCCCCCAAAACACCATCAGTGGGGTAAGTTAAGCTCGCTAATCCAATTTGCTTTTATTTTTACCAACTGTGATCTTGACATTCGACTTAATGACCCGAAAATCAATAGGGAACTGCCCTTAATAGGATAAAGGTACTTATGTAATATAATGATCATTGGTGTATAGAAACCCAAGTTACGCAAAGGACACTAAACAACAACAACAACAACAACAACAACAACAAACAATGATTATGGATTGGTGATGGATGTGGCAACAATAACAACTACCCACTACCACCACAACCACTGTTTTCATCCCCACCCATCACTTCTTTCACCCCCACCACCACTGCTTTCACCCCCACCCATCAATGCTTTCACCCCCACCCATCACTGCTTTTACACCCCACCCACCACTGTTCACCCCCACCATCAATGCTTTCACCCCACCCATCACTGCTTTCACCACCATCCTTTTCACCCCACCACTGTTACCCATCAATGCTTCACCCCACCACCACCTCCACCCTGCTACCCCACTCACCACTCTCACCCCCACCCACCACTGCTACCCCAACCCTCCACCCCCCACCACCACTGCTTCCACCCCCAACCCACCACTTTCCCAACCACTCACCCCACCACCACCTTCCACCCCAACCCACCATCACCCCACCACGCCACCCCCCCACCACTTTCACCCCACCCACGCCCCCCACCACATTCCACCCCAACCCCACCCACCACTGCCACCCCCACCCACTCCACCACCACACAACCCACTTCACCCCACCACCTGCTTCCACCCCCAACCCCTGCTTTCACCCCCCACCACCCTGCTTCCCAACCCACCACTGCTTTCACCCCCAACCCACCCTGCTTCACCCCACCACCACTGCTTTCACCACCCTGCTTCCACCCCTACCCACCACTGCTTCCACCCCCAACCCACCACTGCTTCACCCCCCAACCCCACTGCTTCCCACCCCAACCCACCACTGCTTTCACCCCCACCACCACCGCTTTCACCCCACCATCAAACACATTAGCGTGAAATATCAAAGATAGAAGAAAAAAAAAGGTTTTACTTGTATGAATAAAGGTGCATTAGCCGAGCCGCTTACCTCAGGGTTCAAGCCACTCATGAAAGATTTAAATGAAGGGACATACAATGCTCTAGCGGACGCCACAATGTCTAGCGGACCCACAATGCGCACAATGCTCTAGCGGACGCCACAATGTCGCGGACGCCACAATGCTCTAGCGGACGCCACAATGCTCTAGCGGACGCCATAATGCTCTAGCGGACCCCATAATGCTCTAGCGGACGCCACAATGCTCTAGCGGACGCCACAATGCTCTAGAGGACGCCATAATGCTCTAGCGGACGCCATAATGTCTAGCGGACGCCATAATGCTCTAGCGGACGCCATAATTCTCTACAGGACCCATAATGCTCTACAGGACGCCAAAATGCTCTACAGGACGCCATAACACTCTAAAAGACGCCATAATGCTCTAGCGGACGCCATAATGCTCTAGCGGACACCATAATGCTCTAGAGGACGCCATAATGCTCTGGTGTTATCCTAAGACTCCCAGCTGACGATATCATCCACCTCAAAATTCGACAATATCATCCAGCCCAAAAAATTCGACTAACTCAAGTCTCTTAATTCGAGGGCATGACGCTGCTCCCGGCTCACAGGAGGTAATGAATACACACAGACACAGGAGTTAACACGGCGAGCCAGGCAAGAGAGGAGTTCAAAGTAAGTCGCGCGTTGAAAAAAATTAAAATACATTTCACAAGAGACGATGAAAGCTGTGTGGGGGTGGCCGCTGTGTGGGGGTGGCCGCTGTGTGGGGGTGGCCAACATACACACTGAGGTCATAAAGCAGGTTTGTACACCCGCTGGGGATTTATGGCGTCACCTTAATAACAAATGGCGAGTAGCCCTCCCGACCCTCTAACACACACACACACACACACACACACACACACACACCTGACACACACACACACACACCTGACACACACACGCACACACCTGACACACACACGCACACACCTGACACACACGCATAGCTGAAACACACCTGACATGCGCACACACACACCTACACACGTACGTTTTTATGACATTACCCCTGATGACGTTGAAAGTGTACACAAGGTGATCAAGTCATCCACTCAATGGGTTAGGAAGTCATCGTACTCCAGTAAATACTAAGTGATCGTACTCAAGAGGCGAGGTCATCGTACTCAATAGAGGTTAAGTAATCGTACTCATGGTTAAGTGGTCAACCAGTATAGTAGTAGTGGTAGGTAAGCATAGTAGTAGTGGTAGGTACATGGTGATGGTGGTGGAGGGGAGGCCTGAGGGGGAGAGGGGAGAGGGGACAGACTAGGGGAGAGGGGAGACTAGGGAGAAGGAGAGGGGAGAGACTAGGGAGAGGGGAGACTAGGGGAGAGGGAGAGACTAGGGGAGAGACTAGGCAGAGGGGAGAGACTAGGGGAGGGGGAGAGACTAGGGGAGAGACTAGGGAGAGGGGGGAGAGACTAGGGAGAGGGGAGACTAGGGGAGAGACTAGGGAGAGGGGACAGACTAGGGAGAGGGGGAGACTAGGGAGAGGACAGACTAGGGGAGAGACTAGGGGAGAGGGGGAGAGACTAGGGCGAGGGGAGAGACTAGGGGAGAGACTAGGGAGAGGGAGAGACTAGGAGAGGACAGACTAGGGGAGAGGGGAGAGACTAGGGGAGAGGGGGAGACTAGGGAGAGGGGAGAGACTAGGGGAGAGGGGAGAGACTAGGGAGAGGGGGAGAGACTAGGGAGAGGGGAGAGACTAGGGGAGAGGGGAGACTAGGGGAGGGGAGACTAGGGGAGAGGGGGAGAGACTAGGGAGAGGGGGAAGAGACTAGGGGAGGGAAGAGACTAGGGGAGAGGGGGAGACTGGGGAGAGGGGAGAGACTAGGGGAGAGGGGAGAGACTAGGGAGAGGGGAAGACTAGGGAGAGGGGACAGACTAGGGGAGAGGGAAGAGACTAGGGGAGAGGGAGACTAGGGGAGGGGGAGAGACTAGGGGAGAGGGGAGAGACTAGGGGAGAGGGGAGAGACTAGGGAGAGGGGAAGAGACTAGGGAGGGAAGACTAGGGGAGAGGGAGACTAGGGAGGGGGAAGAGACTGAAGAGGGGGAGACTAGGGGAGGGACACTAGGGAGAGGGAAGAGACTAGGGAGAGGGACAGACTAGGGAGAGGGACAGACTAGGGGAGAGGGGGAAGAGACTAGGGGAGAGGGACAGACTAGGGGAGAGGGACAGACTAGGGAGAGGGGACAGACTAGGGGAGAGGGGAAGAGACTAGGGAGAGGGACAGACTAGGGGAGAGGGAGAGACTAGGGGAGAGGAGGAAACTGGGGGGGTCATGACCTGGTTGAATCATCAGTTCCCACACACACAGTAACTTGGAGCCAGTTGAAGCCCTAAGACTGGCTTCTCCCACAGCCCTCACATTCCAACACAAACTCCACCTAAATAAATAATAAACATCAGGACCAAAAATCATAGCAAGACTTCACAAACAGATGCAAACACACCTGGCACAACCTCATGGCAGGGCAGGGAGTAAACAGGTAAACACACACACACACACACACACACACACACACACACACACACACACACACACACACACACACACACACACAGACCTCAACCTAGACAAGCACTCATATTTTACCATGTTTTATTTTACCAAGTACAGTTATGCTTTCAGTTACAAAATACACACCTTAACGCAGCCAGATATATATAATACAAAATACAAATACCATACAGTCTATACATATATAAACATACTGTATATAAAATGAATAAACATGTATGGTAAAATATGGGGAGAAGCTAATGAAGCCCATATATAGTAGAGTCAAACATATATAAAAAAAATGCAATCATCTGTATGGAAGTTGTTCATTCCGGGTGAAGGTATTTATTGGGGAAACAGTATTACAGGTGTGTGTGTGTGTGTCACACATATTGGTGGACGGGCTCATATTTTTTTTTTTTCCTAGCCAGCCAGCATCCAGCTGCCCCAACACCTCCACCACCCCTGCAACACTTCCCACCACTCCAACACCTTCTCCAACACCACCACCTCCCTCCCGGTATTTGGGATCAGTACAATACCGTAAAATCACAAATATCACTGAAAAAAAATATATACAACAAATTGATATGTTTTGGACAGGGAGGGTGGGGAAGAGGGGTGGGGAGGGGGAGGGGTGGGGAGGGAGCGGGAGGTGGGGGAGGGGAGCGGGAGGGGTGGGGGAGGGGGAGCGGAGGGGGGATCCAGGTAACTACACACCTGGCCAATTAAACATATTTGAAACGAGTCAAATTGAATTTGGTTGCGCCGCTCAATCCAATCGCCTTTCTCACTGACTGAACAATAATATTTTTTTCCACCTGAGGGAGTTGTTTTCAGTACATATCATCTCGTATAAGGCCGCCTTGAACTAACTACCGAGGCCAATTCTCCATTAACCTCGATATAAGGACCATATATTAATAAAGGATAACAATGAGAGAGAGAGAGAGAGAGAGAGAGAGAGAGAGAGTTCACCAACAACACCAAGACAACAAACAAACAAAATGGCGACGATACTGTACCGAGACTTACCATTAACTAGGCCCGTTGAGATATTTCCAGTGAACGATGGGGAGGAAAAAAATACTCATCCGGGATGTATTATTTTAATAGGAGTTAAGATACTAGGTAGTGGCAGGAAGCGGCGGAGGGGCAGGCGAGGTGAGGGGAAGGAGGGGAGGGAGGGGAAGGAGGGAGGAGGGGAGGGGAGGGGGTAAGGAGGGGAGGGGGTAAGGAGGGAGGTGGGGGGAAGAGGGAGGTGGGGGGAAGGAGGGGAGGGGAAGGAGGGAGGTGGGGGGTAAGGGGAGGGAGGAAGGAGGGGAAGGAGGCGAGGCGAGGGGAAGGAGGGAGGTGGGGAAGGAGGGGAGGTGGGGGTAAGGAGGGGAGGGGGTAGAGGGAGGTGGGGGTAAGGAGGGGAGGGGGGTAAGGAGGCGAGGAAAGGAGGGGAGGAGTATGTGAGACTGAGAACAATGTGCTATATGGACCAAGTGACGGGGCGTTTAGTACACAATATTCTTCTGGCAGTTCCTCCCTCTCCTCCGTCATCTAGGGAGAAAGTGTAGGGTAGAGGAAGAGGTGGGGTAGAAGGGTAGTGTAGTGTAGATGATGTAGAATTTATCTGAAGTAAAAGGAGCGTTGTAGGAAGTATCAGAACTGTAATCTGGGGGTGTGGGAGGTGGGGGGGTGGGGGGGTAGGAGGTGTGGGGTAGGGGTAGGGGGGTGTGGGGGGGTAGGGGGTGGGGGGTAGGGGTGTGGGGGGTAGGGGGTGGGGGTGGGGGGTAGGGGGAGGGTGTGTGGGGAGGGGTGGAAGAGAGATGGCCAATAGAGCAACACGGTAATAATTTGGGGAGGGGGAGGGGAGGGGGTCACAACACAGTATAAATCATAGGGTGATGTAAATGAGGGGTGAGAGAGGGAGTAAATGAGGGGTGAGAGAGGGAGTAATGAGAGGTGAGAGAGGAGTAATGAGGGTGAGAGGGAGTAGAAGGGTGAGAGAGGGAGTAATGAGGGGTGAGAGAGGGAGTAGATAAGGGTGAGAGAGGGAGTAGATAAGGGTGAGAGAGGAGTAGATAAGGGGTGAGAGAGGGAGTAAATGGAGGTGAGAGAGGGAGTAGATAAGGGTGAGAGAGGGAGTAGATAAGAGGAGAGAGGGAGTAGATAAGGGTGAGAGGAGTAGATAAGGGGTGGAGAGAGGGAGTAAATGAGGGTGAGAGAGGGAGTAATGAGGGTGAGAGAGGGAGTAGATAACAGTATATCCAGGTGAGGTAAACTAAAACTGGTGGGACTGGGGGGGAGGGGAGGGGGGGAGGGGGGGAGGGGGAGGGGGGGGAGGGGGAGGGGGGGAGGGGAGGGGCAGTAGGTAGACCAAAAGCACTCATCACCAAGCAACTCCACTCTGGCCATCCTCCATCACCACCACACCACCATCCACGCCACACCACCACCACCCACGCCACACACCACCACCCACGCCACACCACCATCCACGCCACACCACCACCACCCACGCCACACCACCACCACCCACGCCACACCACCACCCACGCCACACCACCACACCACCCACGCCACACCACCACCCACGCCACATCACCACCACACCACCTCACAGTATCAAACATCCACATCACATATACACGAGTCAGCTGGTAATTAACACGCCACACTTTTTTCTCCCAAACAAAATTTCATACATACAATATTTACCTTTTTCACCCCCCACCATAACCAATTTTGAAGTCACGTCCAGGACACGGGTCTTTAACGCGCTGTTTGCTAACTTCACAGGGTAATTATCTTCATTAACTATGTACACCACTCGTGAATATTAATTAAGGTCAGGGAGAGAGAGAGAGAGAGAGAGAGAGAGAGAGAGAGAGAATAAACAGTGTAAAGCAAGATACCCGGATAAAAATTTTCGAACTAGTGCTGTAGGTTAGGTTAGGTTAGGTTAGGTGAGGTGAGGTGAGGTGAGGTGAGGTGAGGTGAGGTTAGGTTAGGTTAGGTTAGGTTAGGGGTAACACATAAACCAGCTCACCCGAACGACAATGCACCTCCAACACAATCTAGCTTAGCATCAGATTAATTCACCAGCGCGTTTGTTCTGCTCTCCTCCTGACATGATTATAAAACCGGGTTACAAATTATCTCAGAGCTTCGTCAAGTTTCGATTCCCATTAAAATGACGATTAAACAACACGTAATTGGGTCGTTTAGGGTGAAGATGGCTGTCAAAATGGCGGCGAAAACACATTGAGACTTTGAAGGTATACAGGTGGGTTAAAGGGCCTGGTGTGTGTGTGTGTGTGTGTGTGTGTGTCATATATACAACTTCTACTCACACACATATACATACATACTCTCTCACACAGGTTTATATAAAGTATCACCAACCAGCATCAAACCCCTGGCGGGCATAAACTCCATAAAAGATCTACCTACTCCCGTTATAATCGCCATCAAAGCGGCATATTAAAACATTATACGAGCCATTACCGCCTGTTACCTGTACACCAAGTATCGCTCCAGAGTAATTCGTTACCTGTACACCAACTATCGCTCCAGCGTAATTCGTTACCTGTACACCAACTATCTCTCCAGAGTAATTCGTTACCTGTACACCAACTATCGCTCCAGAGTAATTCAATATTTCCCCTTCAATTAGAAAGTAAATTTGAGATCGAATGACTTAAGTTTCTGAATTTCCTAAGTAAAATTTTCAGGGGATAGAATGGAATAAATTATCACATTTTCTGCTCAATAGAATCGTCTCATATTAATGCCTCTGGCAAAATGGTAATGGTTTCTGTAGTGTGGGGTTAAAATTGTCATTGTATTAAAAAAAATTAAAAATGAACATTAATTTTTTTACCTTGAATGTGAAAACTGAATGAAAATAATGAAACAATTCACCATCATTAAAAAATCAACGTAAACCTGAACTATGGATAATAAAAACTGTCAAAATAACTTAAATAAAACGAATTACACAAGAACTAATGGGAAGAATTACCTTCAAAGACAAAATAAACGTATTGGTGCAGTTTACAAAGTTGATGGATTGGGTTAGGTTAGGTTAGGCTGTCATTGCAGTGTGGTACAAAAAATACCTACATTAGTGCAATTAGGGTTAGATTGGGGTTACATTATGCTAAGTTAGGTTATGTTAACTTTGGTTAGGTTATCAATACAGTATAAAAAATAATAATAATTCAGTGGAGTTTACAGACTTGTTAGGGAAGTTAGGAAGCGGGACATAGCTGGAGACGAATCAGAAGTACCTGGTGTAGCCACTTGAGACTCACCGGGAAGACTCACTAATTTGAAATGCAAATTATAAATCTTTGCCGAGATTAGAATTGTGAGGACGATATCTCAGGTGTGTGTGTGTAGGTGTGTGTGTGCAGGTGTGTGTGTGTGTGTGTGTGTGTGTGTGTGTGTGTGCGTGTATGCAGGTGTGCGTGTATGCAGGTGTGCGTGTATGCAGGTGTGCGTGCATGCAGGTGTGTGTGTGTGTGTGTGTGTGTGAGTGTGCTTTACGACTAACACAAGTACAAACACATTGGGCACTTCCCGTGGGCACACCTACACACGTGCTCTGAACATGAACCTCATAGCTAATGGAAAGTTAATGGGGTGATATTTATACAAGTCTAATGTAATTAACCCACTTATTATAAACAATTCTGCCTATAAGACAGGGGCTAATACACCCTCAAACTAACCTAATTAGTATATACTGTGTTATGGGAGTCTTGACAGTACAGACAGACAGACAAGGTAATGTGGTATCCTCGCTAGAAAGAGGAACTAGGGTCACTGATCTACAACCTACAACTGTTATGACTACTACTTAAAACTACAACTATTAACTACAACTACTCTACACCACACACAATACCTGGCTTATACCTTAATCACCGACTTAGTATGAACTGGAATTAGACTACGATGCTAATACCGTAATATACACAAACTGGGCTGATATATTATAATTGTATTCATTACATTATTAAGATATGATATTAATACACATATTATTCCGCACCCGGAACACACACACACACACACTGCAAGAGGTCAGAGACTGACCTGGCGCTCCTCTCAGGGCAGCCAGGTCAACTGTTAAGTTGGCCCATACCAACTGCCTCCCCTGAACCCTCCTCCCCACCGGAATATCAACAAGTTCTCGCCAGAAGTTACAATTTCATTTAGGAAAGGAACGGAACCAGTGTTGAACAGAGGTGAACAGTGGTGAACAGTGCTTAAGTCAGTGAGAACAACTCAACAGTAACAGCCGAGTCGTACCCAAGTTAACCTTCACACAGTGAGGTCCCAGGTACCCAGTGATAACGGCCCCCGCGAGACCCAACAACAACCACCGATGTGTTAATCCGTCTACGATAGGAAGGCCTGGGACCAAACCTCACTCATATAACACCATCTGTGAGGGAATTACTACACCACATGTCCCTCATAACACCATATGTGAGGGAATTACTACACCACGTCAAGTCCCTCATCACACCATCTGTGGGGGAATTACTACACCACGTGAGGTCCCTCATAACACCATCTGTGAGGTAATTACTACACCACGTGAGGTCCCTCATAACACCATCTGTGAAATTACTACACACATGGTCCCTCATAACACCATCTGTGAGAATTACTACACCACGTGAGGCCCCTCATAACACCATCTGTGAGGGAATTACTACACCACGTGAGGTCCCTCCTAACACCATCTGGGAGGGAGTTACTACACTACATGTTTGCTGTTCAACACCTACAATAATCTGTATGTTCACTGTATGTTCCTTTACCTTTCTCTAATGAAAGCTTTTGTTAAACCACCAGAGTATGTAATAAGTCATTTATGTCCAATGTATATTTTCAGCCTTCGGGCTGCAGAACTTTTTCAATAAACCGTTAATTATTATTATCACACACACACACACACACACACACACACACACACACACACACACACACACACACACACACACACACACACACATGTAAAACAAAAAGGTGGGGAGAGGCTAATCTTCAGGTGATCCTCTTCTTGTATACATTCTTGAACAATTGTCGATAAAAACAGTTTGACCTCCACAACTTTGGTACATCAAGAGCCTCTTCTTTATGGTCCACTAACACAACATACAGTGGTGGGGAGGAAGAGACACGGTGGGGGAGGGAGGGCGCAGTGGGGAGGAGGCGGGGAGGGAGAGAGGTAGGGGAGGGACAGGCGGTAGGGGAGGGAGAGAGACGCGGTGGGGAGGAGAAGCAGTGGGGAGGGAGAGGCGCGGTAGGGAGAGGAGACCGAGGGGAGGAGACCTGATGGGGGAGGAAAGAAGACGCGGTAGGGGAGGGAGGGCCTGGTAGGGGAGGGACAGACCTTGGTGGGGGGAGGGACAGGAACAGTGGGGAGAGGGAGGAGACATGATGGGGAGGGACAGACACTTGATGGGGAGGACAGACCTTGATGGGGAGGAGGACATGATGGGGGAGGAGAGACGTGGTAGGGGAGGAGAGACGCGGTAGGGGAGGAAAGAGACATGATGGGGGAGGGACAGACGCAGTGGGGGGAGGGGACAGACGCGGTAGGGGAGGGACAGACGCAGTGGGGGAGGGACAGACGCAGTGGGGGAGGGACAGACGCAGTAGGAGGACAGACATGATGGGGGAGGACGAACATGATGGGGGAGAGGGACAGACGCGGTAGGGGAGGGGACAGACATGATGGGGAGGGGACAGACGCGGTAGGAGACAGACACTTGATAGGGAGGACAGACATGATGGGGAGGGAGGGGCACTTGATGGGGAGGACAGACGCGCAGTGGGGAGGACAGACGCAGTGGGGGAGGGACAGACGCAGTAGGGAGGGACAGACGCAGTAGGGGAGGGACAGACGCGCGGTGGGGAGGGACACAGACGCCTTGTTAGGGGAGGGACCGGGCAACATGATGGGGAGGGACAGACGCAGTGGGGAGGGACCGGCGCAGTAGGGAGAGGACAGACGCGGTAGGGGGAGGGAGAGGCGCGGTGAGGGAGAGAGACAGACAGGCATACATGAGGCCCTATTGTCGTCATGTTAGTGGGTAAAAATAATAACATTACTCTGACGGACGCCTCTGACAGCGGGCGCCGTAGGGGATGGGCGTGCCGACCCCGATAAACGGAGTGGGTGGGAATGATTCTAAGCCATCGTCTATAAGAAAACTAAACCATCGTCCTATAAAGTTAAACCATCATCCTTAAAAATAAAAATAAAATATATATCAATAAATAAAACAACGTCCTCAAGAAAACTATACCAAGGTCTTCAAACAGCTCAAGTTACTCTCTCGTGCATAATGTCAATACCAGTTTGTTAATATACTGTACACCGACCACTCCTGGATCTCAAATAACCATCAAGGCATTTTATCGCAACACGCAAGTAAATATGTGAAGTGACTTGGCCCACAATGTCTTCCAACCAAGTAGAACATAAAAAAATAAATAAATAAAAAGAGAGAGTGTAGAAACTAAGAGAATGATAAAACTCGGTAATAAAATGTGTTTGCAGTGACTAATTGATGGGAAGCATAATTAAAATATTAAGAGTATAATAATTGTCTTTTTAGGGGGGAGGGCGACCCTTTTTTTTATAGGAAACTAAAGTGACGAACGACATCAATATTTTCATAGCCGAGTTTTATGGCACCATTGAGGAAACTGCCGAGAGGTGCCAGGAGAAGGCCACCTGGTGAGAAAATAACACCTCATATGTAAAAAAAATCTAAAGGAAACATAGAACACAACAACAGGTTTAGATACGACGCTCAGACACATCACCTTAAGATTATCCCGCGGGTTTTGGCTGAAAATACATGTCAAAGAATTAACCTGACCCACAATACACCAGGTGACTACTGCGAGTGATTCATGTCCGTAATTTCCTTCGATTCTTCACACGTTATAGCGCCACTGTACGGGTGTCTGGTCATGGCGATGTGCTAAACGTAGATGTTGGTCAATAAACATCTCGCAGGTTTTAGACTGTAAACATTTAAGTGGTGCGGCAGCCAAGTGAGGTACAGTACTGGTAGCCATGTATATTCCTTCTCCCTTGTCTATGACTGATGCGAGTGTCCTGTTGCCACGCGTTCCTATACAGTGGATGTCAAGGCGGGCCAACACATGACAGGGCAGGTACAGTAATGTTTTATGTAACGTCATGGATTATAGAGTAACTTGGCTTCATGCACCAACACCCACTTGCCTGCCTGCCTCCCCCCCTACCTGCCTGCCTGCCTGCCTGCTTCGTGTTGGTGCTCTCTGCTAACTCTCCTTTCCTCTTCCTGCTCCACAACTTCCAACTTACATCAATATTGTGTGTGTGTGTGTGTGTGTCAACGTCTGAAAGTTCATCCCATGTCAAGACTCTTCCCTGAGGCAAATCCTTAAACTAACAATATTTTTTTTTCGACAAGGTTTTCCAGACGAATATTTCTCCGGTCTTTTTTCCTGGATAAAAAACTAAATCATTGTAGAAAAGTTAACCTGTCTAGTATGTGTTCTTCACGGTGCTAAGACTAAACAAAACTAACCTAACCTAACCTCACTTCCTTACCAAACCAATCCTCACCAAACCTAACCTAACTTCACCTCTCCAAACCAAACCTAACCTAACCTCCAAACCTAACCTAACCTCCAAACCTAACCTAACCTCCTAACCTCCTAACCAAACCAAACCTAACCTCCTAACCAAACCTAACTTCACCTCACCAAACCTAACCTAACTTCACCTCACCAAACCTGACCTCACCTAACCATTATCGATTCCCTGTCACGATGCAAAATATATTATAAACCTCTTGTCCAGCTCTCGTACACAGTGCAAATTTCAGAACTTGTGTCGAACGTTTATTACGGTGTGAACCTTGAGCCTTGAACCCTGAACTCTGAGCATTGAATCTTGAGCCCTGAACCTTGAGCCTTGAACCCTGAGCATTGAATCTTGAGCCCTGAACCTTGAGCCTTGAACCCTGAGCATTGAATCTTGAGCCCTGAACCTTGAGCCTTGAGCCCTGAACCTTGAGCCTTGCCGACCCTGAGCATTGGATCCTGAACCTTGAGCCTTGAGTCCTGAACCTTGAGCCTTGAGTCCTGAACCTTGAGCCTTGAGTCCTGAACCTTGAGCCTTGAGTCCTGAACCTTGAGCCTTGAGTCCTGAACCTTGAGCCTTGAACCTTGAACCCTGAGCATTGAATCTTGAGCCCTGAACCTTGAGCCTTGAACCTTGAACCCTGAGCATTGAATCTTGAGCCCTGAACCTCTTATTTTTTATTGTCCTCCTCAGTCTTTCCTCCTCCCTGTATTGTCCTCCTCCTCCCTGTATTGTCCTCCTGTATTGTCCTCCTCAGTCTTTCCTCCTCCTGTCCTCCTCAGTCTCTCCTCCTCCCTGTATTGTCCTCCTCAGTCTTTCCTCCTCCCTGTATTGTCCTCCTCAGTCTCTCCTCCTCCTGTATTGTCCTCCTCAGTCTCTCCTCCTCCCTGTATTGTCCTCCTCAGTCTTTCCTCCTCCCTGTATTGTCCTCCTCAGTCTTTCCTCCTCCCTGTATTGTCCTCTCAGTCTTTCCTCCTCCCTGTATTGTCCTCCTCAGTCTCTCCTCCTCCCTGTATTGTCCTCCTCAGTCTTTCCTCCTCCTGTATTGTCCTCCTCAGTCTTTCCTCCTCCCTGTATTGTCCTCCTCAGTCTTTCCTCCTCCCTGTGTGTCCTCCTCAGTCTCTCCTCCTCCCTGTATTGTCCTCCTCAGTCTTTCCTCCTCCCTATTGTCCTCCTCTCCCTGTATTGTCCTCAGTCTCTCCTCCCTGTTGAAGTGTCTACCTGATGGTGCCAGTGACCGTCTACTTGTGCCACCATATACCACCACGTGCCATTATCTATCACCACGTGCCACTATCTACCAACACCACGTGCCACCATATACCACCACCACGTGCCACCATATACCACCACCACGTGCCACTATCTACCACTACCACCACCTGCCAACAGCCACCCCCCAGAACCCTCAAGCACTACAGCCTCCAGACTCTTGAGTTCATTGTTGGAGAAGTAATTGCGTTGCAGACCACAACCTTGTACTCTAAACACTTCCTGGCAACACCACTTTCCAACAACCAACCTTTGCCCCCCCAACACACACACACACACACACACACACACACACACACACACACACACACACACACAACACAACACCTCTGCAAACAACAAACTGAACTTAAACCGAACAATTATGAACACAGATAAGAGACTGGTAAACTAAACGAGCTACACAAACCACATTAAACCAGTGAACTTAAAACAACACAATGAACAGTTATAAACCACCAACACGTACAGGAGAGTAATTTAATCTCGTGAAATAAATCTTCTTGTTTCCATCTTCCAAAGTGTTCAATATGACAAGAAACTAACCTTGGTGTTATTAATTTTTTAGGGTAGTTATCCATTTTATTTTTAGTATTATTCCCGTTTTCTGTTTAGTTTTATTCCCGTTTTCTGTTTAGTGTTATTTCCGTTTTCCTTTGAGTGTTATTATTGAGAGTATATTTCTTTGAGGCTCAGCTGTCCTCCCCCCCACCTCACCTCCCCTGGTAGTTGGGCCGCGGTCAAGGAGATGAATATGAGATGGGGGAGGGGGGAGGGGGGAGGGGGGGGGCGTGCCCAGTTGATGGTAAAATTCTCGCCACAGATGAAATTCCTCGCTTCTCGGAGAATTCTCTCGCGGAAATCTCTAGCCTAGAGGGAAAAATTCTACCCCAAACGAAAATCCTGACGAGGGAAATAAATACCAACCAGAGAAGAAAAGAAAATTCCTGATCATTGGAAATTTCTGAGGAAGAACATTTTGCCTGGTAAAAATTCTGAGCAGAGGAGCATTTTGACCTTTAAAAGATCCACCCACCCCAAAAAATTCTGACCCTAGGGACATTCAGACCAGTAAAAATTCCGAAAAGAAGAAAAATTCTGACTGGAGGAACATTTTGACCCGAGTTGAAAATTCCGGCCCGGGGAAAAAAATTCTGGCCAATGTGAAAATTGAAGTGCGGAGGACGGGGCCAGGTAAGACGCCCACAAAAACCAACTACAGACACTTACCGTAGCCGCTACAGTCACCCACCTCGTGAACAACCACAACCAACACATTTGCCCGAGGTACTGACACACACCCTCGGCCTTCCCTCCTACCCCAAGCACTGGTACACGTGAAGGATGCTTGGGCAGGCCTCGGGTGGTGGTGGGGTGCAAATGGTGGCAGCGGTGGTGGAAAATGCTGGTAGGTAGCGGCACTGGATGAAATGGTGGTATACTGTATATACATGACTGCAGCGGCGGCGGTGGTGGTGGTAGTGGTGGTAGTAGTAGTAGTAGTAGTAGTAGTAGTAGTAGTAGTAGTAGTAGTAGTGTAGATGGTGGTGGCAGAGGTGCTGGTCGAGATGGTAGTAGTTGTGGTTACTGTTCCTAAGATACGCTGGTTGAGATGACGGCATACGTAACTGCGTTGGTAGATGGTGGTAGACACTAATAGATGTTGTCAGATATACTGGTAGATGTTGACTCGTACATGTGACCGAAGAGACATCAGCACATGTCAGCAGAGAGGACTGACAGGGTAAGAGCCACACTTCTGACGCCTCCACACCGAGAGCCTGGTTGAGCCTCGACAGTAATGACTTTCTCAATCACGGGTAAATGACACAACCAGCGCCAGACAATGACAGCAATCAGATCATCCATCCCACAGACGGCACAATCAGGTAATGGTAATACCTCATTTATAATAACAAAACCTAACCAGCCAGAGACTTTTGAACACAGGTGAGTCTTTCAACCCCAGCCAACTTTTATACCTGAACCTTCCTTGACCAAATGTCTAAAACTATAAGAAAAATAGAAGAAAAATAATAGCAAAATAAAATAGAGTAATAATAGTAAAATAAAATAGAACAAAAATAATAGTAAAATAAAATAGAACAAAAATAATAGCAAAATAAAATAGAGTAATAATAGTAAAATAAAATAGAACAAAAATAATAGTAAAATAAAATAGAGTAATAGTAGCAATAAAATAAAAACTATGTTCCAATAAGTAGAATAACTTAATTATATAATAAAATCTAGAGTTTATATCTTAATTATTATATACGAGAAGAAATAATTAAGATTAGTACGACACTTGCAACGGTGAAGAAAATAATGTGTTCATATGAGGGGAACACACACACACACACACACACACACACACACACACACACACACACACAGACACACACACACACACACACACACACACACACACACACACACACACACACACACACACACACACACACAGACACACCTACCTTACGTACACGGACGATTCACTTGTACATATAAAATTGCAGAAAGACCTTTAATAATAATAAAAGTACTAATAACAATAACAAAATTATTAAAAACCGAAAAAATAATATATAACAAAATTAACAACAATAACAACACCACCACAAGACAAGGGTTTATAAGTCATCAGACACACCTGTATAACAAATGACCCCAGGTGACCTAGCATCACCAAGTTAATTACCACTAACGCCAGTAATAACAACACATAATTAATGCACAATGACCTCTACCCCCTACCCCCCTCCCCTTGTAACGACCAGCGCCGTATGACCGTAACGACCACCATCACTCGTAATTTGATACATTTGACTCGTGGGGGGAGGGGTGAGGAGGGGGGGGAGGGGTGAGGAGGGAGATAGGGGAGGGGGAGAGACGTAGAGAGCAGTTAATCCAGTTAATAGAAAATATTAATCCTGCTTAAAACACCTTCATAATTTTTTTCCAGTAAATTTGCCGCCATGACTTTCTGATCCTAGGAAAACAAAAAACATTATCGTGATTTTTTTTTTCCCAGGGCGTAATATATTTCATCGTGTACACAAATAATCAGTTCATTATTTCTTTATATCTTTCATCAAAATTATTAACCTTTCTTTCATATCGCTTCTGGTACTTTTCTATATATGTTTCACTTTCTATTTCTCTCTGTCTCTCAGTCTCTCTCTCACAACAACATGAAGCTGTGAAGAAAAAACAAAAAACACCTCGGCTTCACTTCCCCAACTCCTCTTCTCCCTCCCTCGTTCACTAGACGCTAAAATCTGATCAACAGTTTGTAAGCGCGTTGGCATTTTCCACCGGATTCAATCTAACACCAATTTTACACCAATTTCATTCCTCCCCCTTCGACCAACTTTTCCCTCACTCGCCCCTCCCTCTTTCCCTCTCCTCACCCCTCACTCTCCCTGTCCCATCGTCCGCCTGCCATCCCATTCTCATTTCTCTCCTGTCAGCGGCGGGACAGTTTCACAGTGGGTTAAGTGACACAATGGTGCAGGTGGGGGTTGCTGTTCACCTCACCCACCTGCATAAACCTCCTTGATTTGCGAGGTGTCGGTGTTATCTGCATTCCTCCCCTGTTTATCGAGCACTTTCTAGGGGCCCAACGCACTCGTATATATACTCTAGGGGCCCGACGCACTCATATGTACTTTTCCAGGGGGCCCTACCATACCTACATATGTACTTTTTCCAGGGGCCCTACACTTACATTTGTACTTTTTCAGGGGCCCTACAACACACATGTTATTTTTCCGGGGCATTACAACACACATACAAGTAGTTTCTCCCAGAATACCGACGTACACATTAGCACTAATTCCCAAGCTCCAGGACGCACACTAAACACTTTGCTCACTTGGTCCATATTCAACACTCGTGTGACGTAAGAGCAACACTCGTCACAACAAAAGATAACATGGGGGGTAGATAGGAGGGGGATAGAAGGGGGAGGGGGGATATTTAGACGTTAAACAAGATTTAATATTCACCGGCTAAGAGACACAAGGTACAGTATGTGTGTGGGTCTAGACGCTGACGACGCACACTCCCGTCTCTCACCACTCCATGTATGAGTGGCTAATGACACTTCCCACTCACCACCACGTACTAAGTGGCCAATGACACTCCCCACGTACTAGGTGACTGGCACTTCCCACTCCCCACGTACTAGGTGACTGACATTTCCCACTCATTAACTGGCCATCAGACGCCACTCACTGAACATAAGAACAGGAAGAAGAGAACAGGTTAAGTGCCACCAAGGACAGCAGAGATGTGGACTTAGTTAGCCCAGACGTGTTCTCCCAAGCCGAGTGGGGAGAAAGATGGGGGAGAGGGGAGCACAAGAGCTGACTTGGGAGTGGAGTGAGAGTGACGAGTGGGAGAGAGCTAGTGGGAGAGCACGAGTACTAGCGGGTGAGAGCGCGCGGCACCACCACCACTGCTTCACTCTGTGTCTGAGGCAACACTGTGTGAGGCCTCGTGTGCTGGCTCGCTCCACCTCCTCCTCCTGCTGCTGCCACCCCTGCTGCTGCTGCTGCTGCTGCCACCCCTCCTGTTGCCCTACGCACCCTCAGGCGCCCTACGCACCTTCAGGCGCCCTCACCATCACACTCACTAACACAACCACACTCGTCAATACAGCATCGAGCTAAACGCCTGCGGGTCCCACCTGTCACTCTAACCAAAACACACACACACACACACACACACACACACACACACACACTAACAGCGCCACAGTTTATTTCCCATGTAATTATAGTGTGATTATGATCACTGTTGCCGAGTGCCACAGACCTGTCTCCGTAAAGTGTCTACAGTACTCAACTGCCGCGGGTCGTGGAGTACTGGTGGGGGTAGTGGCAGGTCGTTGAGTACAGGGGGGTAGTGGCGGGTCGTTGAGTACAGGGGAGGCACTGGTGGGTGGGAGTGGCACTGGTGGGGGTGGGGAATGGCACTGGTGGGGTGGAAGTGGCACTGGTGGAGGGAGGCACTGGTGGGGTGAGGGGAGTGGTACTGGTGGGAGTGGCACTGGTGGGGGAGTGGCACTGGTGGGGAGTGACACTGGTGGGAAGTGGCACTGGTGGGGGGTGGGGAGGGCACTGGTGATAAAAGGTGGTGGTGTACTGGTGATCATTGAACAACGCTTGAATCATACAACAACACGCTTCGAATCATACAACAACACGCTTCGAATCATAGAACAATATGCTCCAAGATCATACAACAACACGCTTCGAATCATTAAAACAATACGCTTCGAATCATTAAAACAACACTTGAATCATAAAACAACATGCTTCGAATCATAGAACAATATGCTCCGAATCATACAACACGCTTCGAATCATTTCAACAACACGCTTCGAATCATTAAAACAATACGCTTCGAATCATTAAAACAACACGCTTCGAATCATAGAACAATATGCTCCGAATCATACAACACCACGCTTCGAATCATACAACACGCTTCAAGTCATTACAACACCACGCTTCGAATAATACAACAACACGCTTCGAATCATACAACACGCTTCGAATCATACAACAACACGCTTCGAATCATACAACAACACGCTTCGAATCATACAATACGCTTCGAATCATACAACAAAGCGCATCGAATCCTACAACAACACGTTTTGACCCTTCAAACTCATTCCTGCTTATTATCGAGACGTTCTTTAATATATTTTCTCTCTCTCTCTCTCTCTAAATATTTATGAGTTTCCCTAAATCCTTTCTCTCTTTCCCTAAATATCTCTCCCTACCACGAAATATTTCCCTAAACATTTCCCCTCTTTCCCCAAATTTCTCTCTCTCTCTCTCTCTTTCCAGATCTCAGTTAACAATTCAGAGAGAGAGAGAGAGAGAGAGAGAGATTTATCGTTCAGCACATGCAAAAAATTTCTGAAACCTGGAAAAAGGAAAGTCTGACGAGGGCTGGAATGTCAGTGGCTGTGGTACCGTTCCCCTGGCGGCTCTGTTAACGGGGGTGGGTGGCACTGTTAACGGGGGTGGGTGTGTTAACGGGGGGCAACCCGCTTAATTAAGGAGGGAGGGGTGGGTGGGTGGGTGGCTCTGTTAACGGGGGACAGGTCGCTCAGTTAAGGAGAACATGGGTGGCTCTCTTAACGGTAAGGTGAGAGTCTCTGTTAACGGTAGGGTAGGTGGCTCTGTTAAAGGTAGGGTGGGTAGTTATGTAAATAGTGGGTGGGAGGCTTTGTTAACAGGGGATAGGTGGCTGTTAACCGGGGGAAGGTCGGCTCTTACCTAACTACGCGATCATCCATCCTTACTAACCACGTCATCATTCCTACTCCGCACTACCACCGGCCCCCCCACCACCCCAGCCGTTCATCATCCTAACTCGTTCCTCATCATCCACAGAGCCCCAGCTTCACCCCACCAAGGGCAGGGCCGCCTTAACCCTTAGAGGACGAGGGTCTGAGCCCTTTGAGGTGTGTGGGTTTAACCTTTTGATGACGATTTTTTTCCTAATTCTTTCAGGATTGTGATTTAACCCTTTATGATGATGATGGTTTTTAACCCTTTGAAGACGATGTTTTAACCCTTTGAGGACGATGGTTTAAACCCACTGAGAACGATGCTTTAAATCCACTGAGGAAGATGGTTGAAAGCCACTGAAGATGATGGTCCAAACCCATTAAAACAAAAGATGGCTTAAACCCACTGCGGCGATGATGATGGCTTAAACCCACTGAAAATGATGATCCAAACCCAGTAAAACAACGATGGTTTAAACCCACTGATGATAATGATGACGGTTCACCCTCTCAGCACGATGGACCAAACACCCACTCGTCCTCAAAGGGTTAACACCGGGAGGGCCAACGTTAGGTAATCAACTTAAAGAGTAATTTTCCAGTCGCTAAGTTTTTTCCATGACTGATAAAACAAAACACAAGGCATGCCAGGACCCCCGCCTTGTTCCCGGGACTAATTACACCTTGCTGGATGAGAAGGTAAGCGAGGCCACGTTAAGAGTGAGTTGTGTGGAGGGTGCCAGGGTGTTGGAGAGGGTGCTAGGGTGTTTGGAGAGGGTGCCAGGGTGTTGGAGAGGGTGCCAGGGTGTTTAGAGAAGGGGCTAGGTGTTGGAGAGGGTGCCAGGGTGTTTGGAGAAGGTGCTAGGTGTTGGAAAGGGTGCTAGGGTGTTTGGAGAAGGTAGGGTGTTTGGAGAAGGGTGTTAGGGGTGTTGAGAGGGTGCGGTGGTGTTTGGAGAAGGTGCTAGGTGTTAAAAAGGGTGCTAGGGTGTTTGGAGAAGGGTGCTAGGGAGTTGGAGAGGTGCCAGGGTGTTTGGAGGTGCCAGGGTGTTGGAGAGGTGCCATGGTGTTTGGAGAAGGTGCTAGGGTGTTGGAAAGGGTGCTAGGGTGTTTAGGAGAAGGTGCTAGGGTGTTGAAAGGGTGCCAGGGTGTTTGGAGAAGGTGCTAGGGGTGTTTGGAGAAGGTGCTAGGTGTTGGAGAGGGTGCCAGGGTGTTTGGAGAAGGAAGTAGGAGTTGGAGAAGCTGTGGGTGTTTGGAGAAGGTGCTAGGGAGTTGAGAGGAAAGCCAGGTGTTTGGAGAAGGTGCCAGGGTGTTGGAGAGGTGCCATGGTGGCTTGGAGGGTTCTCAAGGTGTTGGAGAGGGGCCATAGGGTGTTGGAGAGGGCCAGGGTGTTTGGAGAGGGTGCTAGGTGCTGGGAGAGGGAAGCGAGGGTAAGCTTGGAGAAGGTGCTAGGGGTGTTTGGAGAGGGTGCTAGGGTGTTGGAGAGGGTGCTAGGGTGCTGGAGAAGGTGTTATAAGTTTGGAGATGTTAGGGTGTTTGGAGGGTGCCAGGTGTTGAGAGGGTGCCAGGGTGTTGGAGAGTGGATAAGGTGCTTGGAGGTGCTAGGGTGTTTGGAGAGGGTGCCAGGGTGTTGGAAAGGGTGCCAGGGTGTTTGGAGAGGGTGCCACTGTGTTGGAAAGGGTGCCAGGTATTGAAGGCAGGGTGCCATAACTGCTGGTAACATCCCTGACGATACAGGCGTTGACACAATGCCATAACTTGTACCAGCACCAATACCAGTATTAAGATCAGTGCCAGCAATGCCCTCCCCTCTCGCATCGCGGCACAAAAACATCAGCTAACGACAGTGCCAACTCGCCTCGTTGCCTCTAGACTCAATAACACCAGCTGCTGCCAGTGCCAACACCAGCTTGCCCCCCAGCGTCTAAGGTACAACAGGACGGACGGACGGACGGACGGACGGGCGAATTGGTGGATGGCTGGGTGGGTGGGTGGGTGGGTGGGTGTTCGGGCAGGCAGGGCGAGGAAGAATTTATGCCCGGGGTGATAGTGAGAGGAGCCGGGGAAGCCTCGCTCAATATACGAGGCTCCAGATAATGTAATACTTAAGACGACCATAAATACCTGACCGAACATTCATCACCCCCACCAAGACACACGACCTGCCAGCACGACCCGCCAGCCCCTTCATCCCTCACCGTCTGTCCACCTGTACTCTCTCACACGTTGTAGGGGCGTTCACATACTTACATATACATACATACATACATACATACATGATATAACACTAACTTATAGATAATGTTACTCCCAGAAATACACATCATGAGCTGGAACAAGACAACCTGGATATTTTATTGCCTTACACACATCTTCACTACACAGACTTACAGGTACGCTGATTAATATCCCCCAGGTGAGAAATGCAATACTTTAGATAAGACGTTGTTGTTGTTGTTGTTGTTCTATGTCTTTCTGTATTGCACGTGTTCAAAAATGTTCACTAAGTCAGCGTAACATTAAAACAACAACCATCTCCTTTACGTGACTGTCAATCCAGGTTTTATATTTTATTTTATTTTTTCAAATATTTTTCAACGACAAAAAAAAATATCATCAATTGTCAAACCCAACATTAGATAAAATTGGACTGTGAAACTTCTTTATAACGGACAAACTCTATATAACGGATTACTTCTCTCTACATGTAATCCGTTAAATGGGGGAGGGGGGGGTCTACGTCATATCTAACGAACCCTCGATATAATGGACTTTTATCTCTATGTAATTCGTTAGATGGAGGGTTTCACAGCTAACGGACCCTCGATATAACGGACTTTTATCTCTATGTAATTCGTTAGATGGAGGGTTTCACAGCTAACGGACCCTCGATATAACGGACTTTTATCCCTATGTAATTCGTTAGATGGAGGGTTTCACAGCTAACGGACCCTCGATATAACGGATTTTCCTCTCCATGTAGTCCGTTAGATAAAGGTTTCACTGTGCACAATACCAAACATGTCCTCCCTCGGTAAACACTTAATTTGTCGCGTTTATCAGTAGATTTACATAGTTAGTGTGTGTGTGTGTGTGTGTGTGTGTGTGTGTGTGTGACCCTCGCGTGACACTCCCCAGTAATAAACCTCTCACCAAGAGGGAAATGAGAAACGGAACTCGCTGATTGGCCAACAAGATTCATAAACGGAACTCGCTGATTGGTCGATAAGATCCATAAAAATATCACTGATTACAAATCGTCTTTTACGCCACAGAAGAGAGACGGTCAGGTTCTTGATACTCTTACCTGTCGTTACCTGCCCTCCGTCACAACCACAACAGAACGTCAGAAATGGTAAACAATAACATCAATAACAATAACAACAAAACAATAACAAGTACCGTACCTTTAGGTGATCGTGGGTCGGCCTCTCTACGTCACCTCCTTAGGCTTACCTGTGCTATTCCCGCCGGGGGGGGAGGGGGGTTTATACAGCTAATTAGCAGAGTACTCACCTGTAGAAGGAAACAAAATTATATATTAGGGTCATTACATAGTGGCATAGGTCTCCTGACGCTCCTAAAGGGTAATTTACATCCACACACACACACACACACACACACACACACACACACACACACACACACACACACACACACACACACACACACACCATCCTCAACACCGGCTCCTACTACCACCTGAGATCCCTAGCCCGAAAATTGCTGTTCGACACCACAACCGCATCCAGCCCATACGTGCACGAACTGATCGCTATAAGAACAGCCCAGTCCCAACCATTGTAAAAATTATCAATAACTTGTAATAAACCAGTGTATTCACTCCCAGTAAACACTACTTCTTGCACTGCCACTATGTTGAAATGCACTGTAGTTTGAGCTTTTCCCCATCTAGTTATTATATATCTTATTTGTGTCACTTATGTTACTTGTATATTATTTGTAATTCGAAACCCATTCCCCAAATATGTAACTGTATATTTTCAGCCTTCTGGCTGCCAAGCTCTTTCAATAAACCGTTAATTATTATTATGATTATTATTACACACACTCAGCTCCTTGCACACTTTATTACCCTCACTACGTTCTGAAAATTAGATAGTAAAGGCGTATACAGGTGTTGGTGCGTTAATTACCTGGTGAGGATTTACCTAAGATGCACATAATCTATAGGAATGTGTGTGTGTGTGTGTGTGTGTGTGTGTGTGTGTGTGTGTGTGTTATAATAATTTAAGCCTCAAGACAACACCAAAATAAAGACATTTTCTTCACCCACAGTTGACATAATTAAGTACACATTCAAGAAAACTCACCAATTAAAAAAAATACAAGAAAAACATAAAAATCGGCGGAAAATCATTAAAACTCACCAATTTCATGACAAAATCACCAACAAAACTTTTCAAAAAAAAAAAATTTGCACAAAATCACCAAACCTTCCCAATTACACACACAAAACCCAATATCTTCATTACAGGTTTAAATAAATAGGGACAACAGGTTTAAATCATCACAGGTCTCGGTTTTTCTTCTCGAGAGTGAGTTAGGTCGATACAGCCACCTCGACAGGACGACCTCGAATTACGTTACTAAAAAATCACATTACCATAATTTATTACTGACGTCTGCAATAAAAACTGATTTACCCAACACCTATAAATAATAATTGAGCTGCGGCTGTTGCACATACACACACCAACGTTACGTACACACAAGCATACACGATCATGGGTACACACACACACCTACACTAACAACCAGCACCTACCATTACCACCCATTCCTCACTACTACCACCCCACCACCACCCATTCCTCACTACTACCACCCCACTACCACCCACTCTACCCCACCACCACCCCACTACCACCCACTCTACCCCACCACCACCACCTCCTCACCTCCCACCCACCCCTCACTTCCCAGTCTTCATAATGGCTTTCAACCTAATTCATTATTACCGAACCATCCCTGAGTCCGTTTCCACTAAAACTAGAGAGATAAATATTCCCCTTAACTCAAGATGCCAGAGTCCACCTAACTGATTAATTAACCCCTTGAGTACGATGGTTTAACTCCATGAGTACGGTGATTCAACCTCTAGGGTACGATGAATTAACCCCAGGAGTACGATGATTTAACCCCAT